>NW_007247862.1:794646-800733 GCF_000164805.1 Carlito syrichta | reverse complement strand
TTTTTTTTTTTTTTTTTGAGTTGGAATCTCACTCTGTCACCAAGGCTAGAGTGCAGTGGCATGTTCATGGCCACAGCAGACTCAACCTGTTGGGTTAAAGCTAAGCTATCCTTCTACCTCAGCCTTCCAAGTAGCTGGAAATACAGGCTGCTCCATCACTCCCGACTGATTTTTTGATTTTTTGTAGAGATGAGGCCTCGCCAAGTTTCCCAGGCTAGTATCGAACTCATGGTTTCAGGCAATCCTCTCACCTCAGCTTCCCAAAGTGCTGGCATTATAGGCATGAGCCACAATGCTTGACCTAATTTCCAGATTTCCAAATGTATAAATGAATACACTGTACTGCACTTCATCGAGATTAAAAAAAAAATCGAGAATGATCACATTAGGAGAGAAAGATAATGAGCTTATTTGAAGCTCACACACTTCTAAATTACTTTAATTTTTCTCAACATAATAATTTTTCAATTAGTCTATAAAATATTTATGGTCAAGGCTGTATGACTTATTTGTTTAACCTAAAATACAGAGTGAGTCAGTAAAATTATTGATGGTTTGCTGTAATGTGAAAGGAAGAAACCAACACACCAAGAAGTGCTGCAAAATTTCTATACGGAATAAATAGTAAATATTTTTAAACTTCTGCATAAAATGGAACTAGGCAGCGATACTTTACCAGGATGAGATCACTAGTGCTTAGCATTAGGTAAAGATAAAAGAGTGGGATAACTGGAGGAAAAGCTGAACTTTCCATTATCCTTTCTGTCTGTTCTTTTCTATTAAACTGAGCAGTTGCCATTCATAGAAATAACATTTATGATTATAAACATAGCTTGATACAGTTTCTTCCAGTTTTCATAAGGAGAAATTATTATTTTTTAGGGAACCTGAGAACATCAATGTTCCCTGGTTCCCTGGCTCTGGGACTGAAGGCTGAGATTCAATCAATCGTTGACATGTTTTGTGACTTTTTTGTTTGCTTGGCCCTTTGTTTGGGGGGGGTTAAAAATCACTATACATTATGTGCTGTCTGCCTTAAGACATTTATTTTGGTTGATTTTCTTTTCTTCTATTTGAAATACCACACATTTTATAGAAACATATGGGTATGGAGTACTTGAATCTAAACATGGGCATCTGACAGATCTTGTTCCTTGCTGAGAAACAATTATTTCAATCTAGCTTGGCAATATGGCTTTTTTTCCAGACATTCTATGGTTCATTTTTCCTCTGAAGTAAGCATGCTGTTAAGAAAATTCATTCACACGGGATCTTTTATTCAACCTACAGCCATAACAATACACTTTCTTTCTCCTAAATCCCTCTCAGATTTCCCTCTAGTGACAATAAGGATACACTGCATCTACCAAATCAATACTATTTAAAACTGTAAATGTTTTAATTCATTTTCTTTATGTAATCCCCATTTCCAATAAGTTTAATGAATTCAGGGCTTCTATTTTAGATTACTACATATATATAGTTCCAGAATAATAATATTTGTAGATAATGTTATCATTTTGGTATGCCAATGTTTTGTTTGTAGAATGATTTTAATATATATTTTGGTCAGCTTTTACTGAGCTTTCTATCAAATGACATACTATTTTTTTCTCAAAATGTGTTTAATAATATTTTAATTTTGCTCTCTATTTGATCGAGAAAATTGTACTTAAAAACTTGATTTATATATATTTTTCTAATTGATTGAAAAACTTATTAAAATATTGTATATAGTGTAAATAAAATATAAGAATAAAAGAAAGTTTTCATCAGATTTTCAAATATTTTTCATGCCGGTTTGAATCTCTGATAATTTATCCTGATACATTTTATGTTGTGTTAATATTGTGCCTTAATTAGTAGAACCTTTGCCTCAACATATAATGCTTTGACCACTTTAAATAGGTTTCTTTGTATATCTAAACTTATCCTGAAACCTAGGTTTAACATGTATGCCCATATTTCCTTCTATGTTATTGGATCCATACACTAGATCTGGTAGAAAACATCTACTTGTTCTAGTGTATTGGAAAACAATTCCATCTTACCATGCTTGTTGGCATACTCACTAAAGTGTTTTCTTCACACCTACAAAGGTTTCAACTAGAACAGTGACAACCATAGGTGTTCAGTGAACACCTATAAAGATAAACTGGTCTACACAGGGCATCTCTGAAGGCTCCTTATGACTATGAAAATATGCCAAATATAAATAATTTTTTAAATTTATTTTTATTTTTTGAATTAGAGTCTCACTCTGTCGCCCAGACTGGAGTGCAGTGGCACTTTTCCAGCTACTGCAGCCTTGACCTGCTGGGTTCTGGTGATCCCTCCTCTTCAGCCTTCCAAGTAGCTGGGACTACAGGCGTGTGCTACCACGTCCAGCTAGTTCTTGATTTATTATAGAGACGAGGTCTCGTCAACTTGCCCGTGTGGGTCTCGAACCCGTGGGCTCAGGCAATCCACTCGCCTCAGCATCCCAAAGTGCTGGGATTACAGGCTGAGCCACCGAGTCCAGCCAAAAATAAATAGAGATGTGTGTATTTATTTTGTGACTGGAATGCAAGTTCTGCAAGTAAAGAAGCACACTATTCACCACTTCTTATCATTTAGTGTCTCCACACTGATCTCTACAAACATATAGTATCATGAAACAATACAGAAGTACACCTTATATTTTGCTGTTTTTCTTTCTTGATATTCAAAGATTTATTATTACTACTTTAAAGGGTGCTGGCTGGGTCAAAGGAGAAGGCCTTGATTGTCAAATCTTCATTGCCACCTTCTGTACCTTGAAAAGGCAGAAATAGTCTGTTCAAAATGTTATTTCAACTCAGAACATAATTTTAATAAAAAGATAGTAGGCTTATGGTATCATTCATTTTTCCAACATAGGAAGTGAATTTTATGATAAAGTTTTTCTAATTTATGCTGGACGTAGGTAGGTAGCTCTGTTTAAGTTGAAGCTGCTATTGTGGCTATATCTCTCACTACATATTTCTTTATTAAACATGGACAAATAACTTCCTACAAGACCCACTCTCCACCAGACAGCAACAAAAAGCACAGGAGAAAAAAAAATATAGGGGAGAGTGAACAAAAATAGCCAGATTCTGTAGAGGAGGTACATCTTGGAAGAAGGAAGAAAGAACATGGCTCATTTCTTCATTTGCAGCTTTTAGCCAGAGTGCAAACTGAACTCAGCATCAAACAAGACAGCTGAAATTCTGGTAGAATTCTGAAGTGGAGAATTCTAGAACAGAGATGAAGGCAACCACTACTTCTTATTGGAAAATGAGATGTTATTCCAGAAAGCAGAGAAAACAGAAGGAGCCACAAACTCTGCCTCAGATTGACATCAGAACAAGGCATGTGTGGGAAGACCTGAGGCAGGTCTACTGTGAACCAACCCTCCAACCAGAGACGAGGCTGCCAACCAAAGATAGAACATGCAGTGAGAGTTTAGCCAAGTTAGTTTTCTGCTAACAAAACACAACACACTTTGGAAGTCTATAATCAGAGTCTTTGCAACTCAACTTTTTAAAGTATATAGAACAAAAACCAAAAGTACTTGACAGTAAAACTTTGCTCAAATTCCAATTGTAAGAGGACCCCAATGTTGGTACTAGCAAACACTTTAAGGCAACAGCAGTCAAGTGCTGCATACCATTTCTGTCTAGGACGTGCTACACCTATGTCTGTGGTTCCATAAAATTATAATGGAGCTAAAAAATTTCCTAATGCCTAGTGACCTGGGGGCTGTCATAATGTCAGCACAACATATTCCCATATGCTTGTGGTGATGCTGATATAAACAAACCTATGGTGCTCATTGTTTAAAAGTATGGTTGATACAATTTTGTAAGGTGCATAATACTTGATGATGAAATAAACAACTGTTATTGGTTTATGTATTTGTTATACTTTTTATCATTATTTTAGAATGTATTTCTTTTATGTTTATATTCTTGGATGGATTTGAAGTCTATATAATTCTCAGTGATCTATCACAGAAACAAAGAACAGAGTACCACATGTTCTCATTCATAAGCAGACCCTGAAGATTTACCATAATACAAAAAGAAAAAGATTGGCAGTAGCAGGAAACTGCCAGGGGAAGGGGGAGCACATAGTATCAATAAGGGTACCTGATATCAAACCAGGGAATGTGGAAGTCAAAGGGAGGCCCACACTTTACCTGTACAATTGATCACTTGTATACCGAATCCTGAAATGTACCCCACATCTTTAAAATGCAATAAAATAAAATTTTTAAAAAGATGGTAAAATGACCTCATATAGGTCCTTAAGGAGGTGTTCCAGGAGAAGGCACTGTTATAGAAAATGGCAACTCTATGCATATTATTGCCCCCAAAGGCCTTCCAGTGGGACAAGATGTGGAGATGGAAGACAGTGATATTCATGATTCTGTCTGTGTGGAGCATAGGATAATGTGTGTGTTTCTGGCTTCATCTTTAACAAAACATTTTAAAAGTACAATTTTAGGTAAAAAATTTAAAAATAGAAAAAAGTGCTGGGCTTGATGATGCGTGACTGTGGTCTCAGCTGCTCAGGAGGCTGAGGTAGAAGGATTGCTTGAGATGAGTTCAAGGCTGCAGTGAGCTATGCTCATACCATTATACTTCAGCCTGGGTGAAAGAGTAAGACACTGCCTCAAAAAATATTAATTAATTAATTTAAAAAATCTTAGACCTCATAGAATAAAGTCATAAAGAAAGAATATGTTTTTGTACAACTTTGCAATGTGTTTGCATTTTAAGCTGTGTTATTTTAAAAGAGTCAAAAAGTTTTTAAAAAAGAAGTGCATTTAAAAGTTTATAAAGTAAAAAGTTTTCAGTAAGCGAGGGCTATTTTATTTTTAAAACCTATAATTAATTAATCATTAAAATGTCTGAAATTTAGAAACCAAAGTAAATAATTTTAAAATTTAGTGAACTTAAAAATATATATAAATGTATCTAATATGAAGAGATTAATAACAATAATAAAATTAAAAATAAATATAAGCTTAGAGTCCTGAGTGACTGTAAAAAAAAAAAATCCACATATTTAAAGTTCCAGAAATAATAATTGAAAGATACCTAATCCTGAATTGTACACCATATCTTTATAATTAAAAAAAAGGAAAGGGTAAACATATATGTGCAGGTGAATACTAGCCAAAAGAAAGCTATTGTAGTTGTAGTATTTTAGGGAAAAAATAGACTTTAAAGCAAAAAGAATTGCTAGAGTTAAAGAAAGGGAAAAAAGAAAGAATCTACAAAACAGTTATTTGAAGAAATAATGTCCAAAAGCTTCCAATAATGTCAAATAAATACATTTATGTATTTGAAAGGATTGGTGAACTCAAAACATGATACATTTAAAAATAGTTATGTCTAGGATTGTAATACTAGAGAATATGAAACCAAAGACAAAGAGAAAATGTTGAAAACAGATAGAGAAAATAATAAATTATATGTGAAGAGGCAAAGTAGTGATGATTCCAGAAAATAATAAAATAACATAGCTAAATTTCTAGGGGCATGGAAGATTGGTAGCTCAGAATTACATATAAAGCAAATATCTTCTATAAGCACAAAAGGATAATAAGCATTTTCAGATGAAAAATAAATAATGTGGTTTATTTCTTGTATAGCAGATGTGTAATACAAGAGGTACTAAATAAAATTATTCTTGCTGATGGAAAAAAATGATTACCTCCCCAAAACCTTAGCTCTTCAGGAAGAAATTGTAAGTAGAAATTGTAAATATCCAAGTATAATTAAAGACTAATCATTTTTACTAGAATCTTATATTGTAATAAGACAAAGAAAAATAAAAGCCACAAAGATTAGAAAGAAGAGAAATGCCCTCTAATTGTTTATTTATAAATGTTTATATAGTACACTCTAAGTATTATACAAAACAGCTGCTAGAAATAAGTGAATTTAGCATATACTTAGGAAACATGGTTATAATATAAACATAAATCATATGTATATATTTGAATTGGAATCTCACTTCGTTGCCCAGACTGGAATGCAGTGGCCGCTCCCGGCCACCGCAGCCTCGACCTGCTGG
>NW_007247862.1:663134-794626 GCF_000164805.1 Carlito syrichta | reverse complement strand
GGGCTCAGGCAATCCACTCACCTCAGCCTCCCAAAGGCGCGGGATTACAGGCTGAGCCACCGAGCCCGTCTAACATAAATCACATTAACAGCAGAACGTAATTGTAAATTACAATGCTAAAAATTCTATTTACAATAGTAAAACAATACAATACCTTGTTTTAAATTAAACAAAATATGTGTAGTCCTAGCACAATGAAAATAACAAAAATTGCTAATTATATTTAAAGAATTCATAAATTAATAGTGATAGATACTATATAGGGAGATTGAAAGATTCACTATTAAGATGACAGTTTTGCCAAAGTTTTTTATATATACAATTCCAATAAAAATTCTACAAGGAATTCTGTATAAATTTGCAAATTGGTTAATTTCTCTTGAAATGTCAAAAACCTCGAATATTCAAAGCACTCTTTGACAAGTGCAAATTTGGACAATGGATATTACCTAATTTTAAGATTTACTAAATACTACAGTAGTAAAGAAAATATTTCAGTTGCCGAAGGATAAAAGAAAAATATAGAAAGCAAAATAGAGACTATAAATTGATCCTTGCTTTTATAATTTTAAGAAAGTCACCAATAAATCAATTTTAGAAAATTATTTCAATCAATAATGGATTACGCATGTGGAAAAAAATGTGCTTCAACAACTACATTACACCATAAATTAACAGGAAATCTATAATAAACCTCGATGCAAAAGATAAAACAGTACAACTTATTGAAAATACAGAAAAATGTGTAAGAATTTGGGGGTAGGCTAAAATTTGCTGAACGTGTCCTAAAACAAAATGATAGACTTCATCAAAATTAAGAACTGCTACATACATAGCTCACAAATTACTGGTACTAAGGATATATGTATATAAACATATATATGTGTGTGTGAGCAAAATAAATGTTTATTGTTGTTTTAAACCAAGGATTGACAAACTTTTTTTTGCAAAAGGCCACATAGCAAATATTTTAAACTGTGAATGCCACATGCACTCTCTGTTGCATTTTTTGATAGTTTATCGGTGGACAAATATAACAATTAACAAAACACTCTCAGCTTATTAGTAATACAGAAACAGGATGTCAGTTGGAAACGGCCTGTGAGCAATAGATTGTTGTTCTCTATTTTAAGCCACTAAATTTTGCCGTAATTTGTTGCATAGCAATAATTATTAAAGTAATCAGTTAAATAAATTGCAAAAAGCTGAATTTGCAAAATTAAGAGGAATCAAAGAATCACATTTGTATATATGTATACTTATCTGTATACATTTATACACAAATTATACTTCATAAGAAATTTTATGATAGCTTTATTGGCTAAGCCTAGAAGACCAAATAATAACCATAAGTATTTTAAAAGTCTCTTAAAACTAACTTTTGTTAGCTTTTTTCTCTTCTCCATCAGCACGTGATCTTTACTCAGATATTTTCATCACAGCTAATGATAACCCTATTCACCCATTTGCTTTAACCAAAACCTCTAGGGTCATTTTTTTTTAGTTCTTCACTACTCTGACATTTGATAAGAACTCCATCAGTAAATACGTTCACAACTTCCTTTCAATAAATGAACAGTATAGTTACTTCAATATTGCTACCATAATCCTAGCCATTACCACATTTCCCTTGTCTGCTTCATTAGTTTTCTATTACCATTCTCTGTTTTTCCCTAAACTCTTTTTCTCTAGGCTGACAGAGTTAGATGAAAATACATTGAATGATCATACAATTCTTTGTTTAAAATTATCCATCATACTTAGAATATAAACACTTCAACATGATCTGTGTGGCCCTATGTGATTTACTTTTGGGAGAAGAGAATTTTAGTTGGAGAGTATAGAACCTAAGAAGGTCATCTGAGAGGAAGATGCCAGATGTTTCTGAATAATAGAGAAGAAAAATCCAGTGAGAGTGGGACAAAATTAATAGGGCAAAGTAACAAAATATAAGATTACTAGGTAAAATTACATTATTTTAATAGCATTATGAATAAATGGATGTTATCAATTTTAGTGAAGACATTTACAGGTACTTTTTGTTATGGTTAATGTGTTTTTTGTTTTATGTAATAAATGTTTGATCATGTCAAAATAATAAAGTTCCCCTATGCTTTCTTACGTTTCATTCTGTAACATACCTGAGATTAATTTTTCCATTCTTTGTGGCACAAGGTGAAGGTAGTTTAATTTTTTTCTTTTTTTTTTTTCTTTTTAAAATAAAGAGATAGCTAATTGAACCAGCATCATTTGCAATAGTTCCTCTTTATCTCTGTAGGATACGTTTCAGGATCCCCAGTGGATGCCTGAAATCACGGATAGTACTGTACCCTATATATACTATTTTTTTCGTATACATTCACACCTGTGATAAAGTTTAATGTATTTGTTAAACACAGTAAGAGACTGACAACAATAATGAAATAGAACAGTTGTGACAATATACTGTAACAAAAGTCATGTGAATGTGCTCTATCTCTCAAAATATCTTATGGTATAGTACTGTTCTTCTTGGGATGATATGAGATGATAAAATGCCTACATGGTGAGACAAAGAAAGGTGAATGATGTAGGCTTTGGAATATAACCTTAGGCTACTATTGACCTGATGACATTTCTGGAGGATCATTTGCTTTGGGTGATCCTAGACCATCAAGCCGTGGTCGACTGTCAGGAGCAGATTATGTTCATGACTAATGTCTAATAGCCACATGACACACACAGTGTGGACACATTGGACAAAAGGATGTTTCACGTCCTAGGTTGGACACAGCAGTGCAGTACAAGATGTAGTCACATTACTCAGCACAGAATGTGATTTAAAAGTTATGAATTGCTTATTTCTGGAATTTTCCATGTGATATTTTCAGACCCCAATTAACTGTAGGTACCTGCAATGATAAAAAGTGAAACAGCCAATTAGGAGGGACTGCTATCATTCTAACTCTTTTTCCTCTGCACTGCAATGTTACCTTTGCAATATCAGGTGAACAATAACATACAGATGTGGATGGGGCTGAATGCATTTCAGATCAGATCGTGACAATTGAAGGCATCTTTTAAAATTTTAAAACAGCAACTAAGTTGTGAGGGCAGAAATAGTAAAAGATGTATAAAAATAGGTAGAATTGAAAGAGGTCTACACAAATATTTTTCTTCTCTATAAATTGCTATTATTGGTCTTTTTAGTGAAATGAGTCATTTATTCTAAAGTTCACATTTTATCACATTTATTATTTCTGAAATTGGCTGTACCTTACAACCTATAACATCATATAAGTAAATAGTATCTTTTATTTTTCATAGGTGCATGACTTAGTGGTGCAGTTTAAAATTAATATTATTATAGGGTAGATGGCATACAGTATACAATTTCATCTCTTTGTCCAGAGATTACCAACTTGTATGCATAATTCAATACCATTTAGAAATAGAAGAGTGTCTCTATTCAGAATTTGGGTTAACACACTCAATATATTAGTAGTTGGTGGCTTGGGTTGAATTTTTAATATTAGGTAGTCTTAGGGAAAACGTCAGCATTAAGTCATGAATATGAGGAAACCATTGGAGAAACTGGGGGAGAAACTGCAGGAGAATGTCTAGGATGCAAAATCATGAGTCCCCTAAGATGAGGAGAGAAGCTTTTCTTTTCTTCTTCCTAGAGACTACTTGACTCTGGTTGTCATGAAATATGCATACATTTTAGTATCTAGATTTGTAATATTATGTTTTATATTGTAGACGAATGTCTCTACACTAGAGTTAGATTTAATAGGTTTCTCTTTATAATTTCAGGAGCTCTGACTAACACAAAGAGTATCAGTATTTCCAATTTCATTAGGTCTCATCTTTAAATAGGACAAAGGCACAAATTACTGTTTAGCACAATAAGAACATAACCCACATCGTTGTACATTGTTTTTCTTCAACCTTGTATACAATTATTATGGAATATTCAAATATAAGTATACATGAAAGTGTCTGATGCCGGGCTTGGTGGCTCAGCCTGTAATCCCGCGCCTTTGGGAGACTGAGGTGAGTGAATTGCCTGAGCCCGCGGGTTCGAGACCCGCCTGGGCAGCGAGACTTCATCTCTACACTAAATCAAAAAATCAGCCGGGCCTGGTAGCGCGCGCCTGTAATTCCGGCTACTCGGAAGGCTGAGGCGGAAGGATCGCCGGAGCCCAGCAGGCCGAGGCTGTGGTGGCCGGGAGCGGCCACTGCACTCCAGTCTGGGCGACAGAGTGAGACTCCAACTCAAAAAAAAAAAAAAAAGAAGGTGTCTGCATCTTGTATTTTCTTTACTGTACCTTAAAAGACAGTTGCATAAATCTGGTTGTCTGAACAATAGTTTTTACTTGCTTTTCCATTTAACAACAACAACAAAAAATCAGACATAATTTTTTCGTTAAATATAATTCATTAAATATCATAGCCTTTTCAGTATGTTTGGGCCATATACATTCAAATAATTATGAATAAGAAAATTTGTCTAATATGTACAACTGAATGAAATAACTTTCTTAGTTCATGTGTTATCTGTAAATGAAACCAGATATAAAATGTTAAAAAAGAAACTTCAAAGAGTATATACTTTTCTATAAAGAAAAGGCAGGTTGACATAAATAAATGGACATATGTTATTAGTATGCATCATTTTTGGTTTACTCTTAAGAATCATCCCTGTGATATTTTCCACCAAGATTTTTCCTGGGGAATTTTTGACCATATATTCAATCGTGTGGGTATTATTTCAATAAATGACATTTTTTTCTTCCCAGTTGTGCAGTTAAAAATTAAACATCTTCTCCAAGTTCCCTTGCAAATTTTGTATTCGATCACTATTTCAACAGTCTGTCCTATACATATCTTTTTCATCCACCTATTTTTATTCAACTCCAATTTTCATTTCATCAGTGAAACAATATTTATTTTTAGTTCTGCTATCTCAAAAACATTCTTCAAGCTATTACCAAAGAAATCCTTACAAAATTTAGATTGCATTCTATTGTTCTCCTCTTGCAAACATTTTAATGAATTAACATTGTAATTAGGATAAAATCTAAAATATGTATCATAGCTTGTAAAATACTGTGTAATGTCCACTTTATATACTTCTGTGAACTATATTTCATTATCCTTTATTGGTATTACTTTTTCATACACATGCTGCTTCCCTAGGGCTTCTTGCCTAACTTCAACACTCTTGAGTTTGCCATTATCCTTATGTTCTATGACACACTGTATCCCCTGCCTCCTTTATCCTTTGGTTTGATAACACTGTTGCAATTAGGCTCTGCCTACCTTTATACAATGAAACTCTGTATACCTTATTCAACACTGAAGGTTCGGCACCTCATGTAGTGCTGGAACCCAGTAAGGCATTAATCAAAGTTATTTCAGTATTATTAATGAAATATCTTCTTTGCTTTAACAGTCTATTTCGACTTAGGTAGACATAATTCGGATACATTAAATATTTGGAGAAATTCATTTGCTTCAGTGAATGTTTTAAAAATACTTATTGTCACTTCTACTCAGAAGTTTGCACTAGTTTTTTGGGCAAGTCCCTCAGGTTCCCTCCCACAGGAAGTTTTTCTGTCTTTTCAATAAATCCTGCTTTTTCAATCTTAAATGGTCTATTTTCTTACACTGAGAAGTAATATTCTGTAACAAAACTTCCTCAGACATTACATGGAAGTGCCTTGTGATCTTACCTTCATTGGCAACAACTTTTTTGTTAGTTTGATATACAATATTATGCCAAATGAGAATGGGCAATGAGGAGTTCAGTTATCAAATGAAAAGCACATTCATTCTCAGTTCTAAGTCTTGATTAGATTCCTTTACATAGAAAGTATTTTGACTTTTTGAGTAATTTTCAGAATAGTTATTATACAAGTCTATCACCAATATAAAGATTGGAATTTTTCATTAGGATTAAGTTAGTAATAAGTTTTAATTGTGAAATCATACTTTTAACATTTTATTTCTTCATGTTGTCTACTGGTTTTCTTCTGTTGTCTACAAAATGTCCTGTTGTCTGTTACAATAACTTGGTTTACCAAAAAAAAAAAAAAGGAAAACAATATATTTTTTTCTATTTGCAAACTTGTTCATGTTTTGTGCTAATGTGTCTTAATATAATAACTTTAAAAATCTCATTAGCTGATAGAGAAAGTATACTAGCAGTGATGTTAATAAACGTCTTGGCTATTTTTTAGCCCTTTGTTGAATTTGGACTTAATTTACTAAGTGCCACAAAAACAACAACAAACAGTGAAAAAAGTTATAGAATTTCTAAAATTATAATTTCTTGAATATATAAATCAATATGGAGATTATTAGCATTTTTTATATCTAGTCTTCCTATTCAAGAACATGTATCGCCAGGCTCGGTAGCTCAGCCTGTAATCCCGTGCCTTTAGGAGGCTGAGGTGAGTGGATTGCCTGAGCCCGCGTGTTCGAGACCCGCCTGGGCAGCGAGACCTCATCTCTACAATAAATCAAAAAATCAGCCGGGGTGGTAGCGCATGCCTGTAATTCCGGCTACTTGGAAGGCTGAGGCAGAAGGATCACTGGACCCCAGCAGGTGGAGGCTGTGGTGGCCGGGAGCGGCCACTGCACTCCAGTCTGGGTGACAGAGTGAGACTCCAACTCAAAAAAAATTTAAAAAATAAAAAATAAATGAAGAACATATATCTATGTTTTTCTTAATGAATCTAATATATTTTCATCATTTTCTCCATAGAGTTTTCCAACTCTTTGGTTAGACTGGTTCCTAGAAATGTTTTGTTTTTCTAAAATACATATTTCTGTAGCAAGTATTACCTCATGCATAGCTGGAACTTGTAGTCATCCTCGTGACATTAATATAATGTAGAATTTTTGTTGACTAGTATTAATATTTTCTTTAATAGCAACTAAACACAAACATAACCAAAAATATAAATTCACCGAGGAATATAGTACTTATAAAATGTCATAGCCCTCTCCTTGGCACAGTTTGGTTTAATTTGGTGGGGCGGGGGGGGGGGGGGAGTGTGAAGATATTAAGAATCTGTCTCACAGAGACTATCTTTCTACTTAAGAACCAGAAAAACATCTTGTTACTGAGTGACAATAGGAGCCCCAATATTGGGGAAACAAAATGCAGCTGGCTACCCTTAAGAACCCAATCTAGTTATCATCTGTTTTTAAAGTAATTGAGAAAAGTGGCAGTGAATAGATTACATGATCTCAGTGTAGAATGTATCAGGGTTGAACTTCATGGCATTGAGTTAGGTACTGTTTATAGTCAACAAGCAAAGTCTATTTATAGCCATGTAAGCATCTTTTTCTGTAACTTTTTAATCAATAAAGATGATGACAAAAAAGAGAAAAAAATTAAAGAGGACCTTTTGAGCTAATACAAAGAAATAAATTCAAGATAATGAACCAGATCATCGATTTTTGGTACTCTATTTTCTTCCCCAGGTGATCGAGTTGATGAAGATTGCTCCCTCTTTTTGTCTCTCTGAGTAGCCCAAATTCTTCCTTTCATACTTTTCATCTTTCCTCAAGTTACATTTACCTGTTAAAAAAAGACTTCCTGAATGTTTATGCAACAATATTACTTTGATAGGAATTTGGCATGCCCTTTTAATCAAGTTGACATTTTATTAGAAGTGTTATTGATTTGTCAGTGCTCTGGCTCCAAAGTTGTAAAGGATTTAAATGATTCACTCTTAATCCTCTTTTCCCCATAATCATATTTTTTAGGGGTAGCACATGATGTTTCAAAACACAAAGTTTTTCAGAACCATGTATAACTTAATTGAGGAAACTATAAATATGTCATTTAAAAATAACTTTATTTGTGCTAGTATAGACTTGATTATTGTATTGGTTTTGTGTCCTGCCAATTTGCTAAATTCTAATATCAGCTCATATCTATAATGGCATTCAGTTTATATATACAGCTAATTTTTGTGCTTTCTATGTAAACAATTATATCATCCACAAAAACAAATTGATGTTTTTGTTATTTCCTACTTAACTTTTATATCTTTCCATTCTTTAATTTATTTCATTTGCTAAGTCTTCTAATAAAATGTTCAAAAGTGGTGGTTATATGATACTGAAGAAAATATTTTCCTCATTTATTTTAATATAATGTTAAGATTTTTGTAGATTAGTTGTTATAATATAACTTACCTTTTATCATCTACATGTGAATTTTATTATAAATATCTGTTGAATATTAAGTAGTACATAACTGAATCTATGGAGGTATCCTTATGACATTTCTCCTTTTTTAGATAAATGGGAAGTTTCTTTATAGGACAATTGTATTAACTTTTATGTTTAAGATATTAGTTTAATTTAAATTTTTAAATATATGCCACATTTTTGTTAGTTCATCTCCTTTTATCACTGAAATATTTTTATCATCTATTTCTCTTTTACTTCTTAATAAGATATATTTTGCCTTCTTTTTCTTCCTCTTTTAATTAATCTTGTTGAAGTGTTTTTTCTTTCTCAAAATTTTCTTATTTTTTTCATTAACCAAATTTTGTCTTCTTTACTCACTGTTTTATGCTTTCTGTTGTCATTTTATTTATTTTTTATCAATTTTAATTTTGTTACTTATTCCCTCCTGTTTTCTTGGGCTTAATTTACCCAATTTCTATCAAAATTTAATTTTTCAAAGGATTAAAAGCATTATCCTCAAATAATATGGAAAAAATATATTTCAAACATTTGTGTAGATCATTTGTGACAAGACCAACTGGATATTCAAGCTGCTTCAAAAATAATTTGTTAGTTAACTATCAAGCATGCTGATATATGTATGCCAAATTAGAGAAAAATGAGTTAGTATCCTATAGGAAAAAAAATTGCAACCATGTTGAATTATTTTTTTCTCCTAGACATGAATTGTTTGCATTTCTTTTGGTAAAAGCTTATAAATTAATTTATTACTTCATAGAGTTATGAAATCCAATACATAACAAGCGTTCATTCAAAGAAATATGAATTTGTCTAGAAAAGTAACTATTTTTTTGGCAAAGCGCAGACGTGTCATGTGATCATCCTTTTGGCATTTTGTTTTTGGTTTGGGGAATGTATACGTTACAGAAAAACAACTCTGTAAGTCATTACAAGATCTATATACTATTTTGTTGTTCTTCTTCCCACTTTTGCATAAAATGATCTTGTAGGTACCTGGTCATAGTAGGCAGCTCTCTCTTAATCTTTTAAGGCATTTTCCTTGTTCCTTGGTTCCAAAAGTGGCACCTTTTCCTCACTCAGCTCCTTATTAATAACTTCTGTTTGGGGGAAAAGTGATGTTTACTGTTCAGTAAATCTGTTTCTCTTATTTCCCTCATCTTATCAAAGTAATCTCATGCTTGGGGGTTAATGGGAGTTCTCTCTTCTCTGAACCAACAGTCCCAGATTTGTCTTCACCTAAAATATTACAACAGAAGCCAAATCTCCCCAGACACCAGGAAATGCAGACAGTGCCAAGATTTGTCTGCAAAAGGGGAACTGATCATAAGATGATTAACTCCTAAAATTGATAGCAACTCACTTGGGAGTCTCTTATCATGTCAAAAAGCACTCTGGTTATCAGTCTATACTAATGTAACAGCCAACTATTTTTTTCCTTTCCTCTTTCTTTCTTTTTTGAAATTGGGAAGGGCAGAAGCAAATACTTTAAATTTGATTTCCCCATACACTCATTCCTTTTAAATATATACATATATAATTTGAAAAATAATTTTTAAAAGTTGGGAGTCTGGAAGATCTCTTTGGTTGTGTTATTTTCTGACAAACTGGGATATTTTTTAGTTTGGGGAATGGATATGTTCGAGAAAAACAATTCTGTAAGCCATTGCAAGATGTTTATACTATTTTGTTGTTCTTTGTTAAAAAATTTTTTAAAGGCTGTATCAGTGCATTAAAATAAAAAAAGGCTAAATCAGTGCTTCCAAGAAAATACCTATTTGATTACATTTGAAAAGTTTCAGTTTGAAGCATATGAATTCATACTTTTTTAAAAAAGAACCTGAAAATTGATGCATAGTCAAAGTTTTGGGAACGTTGGAATAAATAAGTTTCCACCTTTCAAGAATGAAAAGAAATATGAAAGGTTTGTTTTTAAAGAATATCCACAGGTGTGACATCCCAAAGATTCTGATTTAGTGGGTCTGAGGCAAAGCCTAGACATCTTTTTTACAGTGTTGAATTCTGACGTGCAACTGGGGTGGCTAAAAAAACAAACAAAGCAAAAAATAAACAAACAAAAAACAATTACTGAAATAGAGCTTCTGGGAAAGAAAATTGAAGTTGAATTCTGAACTTAAAAGAGCACTTTTCAAAAGCAACTGAGTATACCCTTAAGGTATTACCAGGAACACTTTCCAGGAAGGAATAATATGGTCATCACAGTTTCTGGCATTCAAAATGCTATGTGGGAACTGATAAGACATCTGGAATAAGAAAGCTTAGAAAATTTCCTCTAAATGTGGCCTGAGACCTATTTTTTTTTCAGTCCCCGAGAAATTCCTTATTTTTCATTTGATTCAAGAGCCTCAGAAAGTAAACTGTCATTGTGTCCCTGGGTGTCTCTGAATCCTTTTAACTCTCTTCTCCCAGTTTCTAAGAAAATAAATTCTGAAGGAACTCAAAGTTAATCAAAAGGTTGAAAAGTCACACTTCTCAAAAAAAAGAAAGAAAGAAAAAGAAAAGGCACACTTCTCTTAATGTTGTCAATACACTATTCAGAAAAGTTGATAAAATAATAAACAGATATTCCTGGAAATATGACAGATTAAATAGTAGGAAAAACTACACATTAAGAAAATATTCAAAAATACTGAACATAAAAAGACAAACATCTTTTCTTTTAAAATGCAATTTTTGGAAGTTGAAAGTAGAACTCTCAAAAATATGTAAAATGAACTTGCATCAACGTTTTATTAACAAACAGATTGAGGGAGGCAATAAAATGGCAATAATTAAAGAAACGTTTGAAGAAGGGTTTCATATATTCCAACAGGAAAGATAGTTTTAAAAATATTAGAATAGCATTCCTAGACTTATATAGTGTCTCTTTGTCACATTTGCCATATCTCAACACTCTCTAGAGACATGTGGCTAGTAGTTGCTCTATGGACAGTGCAGATAGGGAAGGTTTTCATAACAGAATGTTCTATTGGACAATCTAGTCTACAGTGTACATATGTGGATACTACCATTGCTTGGTTTTGTTTATCTGGAGATGTATATCATTTGTTATATTCACTGTTAATAAGACAAAATGATCACTAGTTTTGAGAATCAAAATTGAATTGATGAAATGTTCTAAGCAAAAGATACCTGAATTCAGATGCAGTTTCTTATGCTTCCTGAGCAAGAACAGAATTGATTATTTCTAATCAATTCTAATCAAAAGAAGGAAACATGCAGATTGGCTTTCACACAAAAATCAAGGCTGTATCAATTATTTTATCGTTTTATTCTTTTCCAGTTAAAGCTGGTTTATTCTGGTCTGGTCCCTGGTTTACCTGGAAGAGCAAAATGTCTCTAATCTTTTGGTATTAAATAGTATTTTTTCTTTGTAATATTATTTTGTAATATACAATATTCTGTTTCATTTCAAAGAAAAAGTCTTGTAAGTATTATGCACTTGATGTCCTTCTGCAAAAACTGCTTTAGAATTTCCCACATTTGAATTAGAACTTTTCTAGGAAGTAGACAGAAGTTAAAAATTTATTTAATTTTAATTATCTTAACTTTTAATAGCTACAGATGGCTAGTGGATATTGCATGAGACAGCTGAAAGCAATTACAGACTTAAAAAAAAAAGATAGAAATAATCCCCAAATAAAAGTGTGAGATGAAGAAGAAAAAAATAGGTAAATTTTGGGTAAATGTCTGAATTAAATCATTGATTGCATAATTCAAAAAATTAATATTGTTGATAAAAAATGGGTGACAAAATAACAGATAATAATAATGATAAAAATTAAGTTGTTAAAATTGTTAGCACTCAAAGAGTACTATATTGCTTTGGAGTCAATTAAAAGTATTTATTAAATGTATACGTTGTTGCTATTTACGTTTACACACACATACACACGTTCACCTTTGTATGTGTTTCCAGGGAACAGAGGGAAAAAATAAAATAACAAAAATGTTAACCAAGTCAAACATGACAAGAACACATAGAAAAGAAGCTCAGACTCTAAAACTGCTTTCTTATTTTCTTGGAAAGAAACATGGACAATTTAGTAAAATAGGAAATTACCTCTCTTTTGGATCTCGCTAAACAAGAACCCAACTGCTTTTTATCTCATTGTTTTTTCTCTTCCCTCTAAAAATGTAAGCAAATAATCCTCTCTTATACTTTCCTCTGATTCTTTTGTTTTCATCCTGGTAAGCCTAAATCTTGCAAAGCCAATTGCCACGTTAAGTTAAACCATCCAAAATAGGGAAAGGTACTTATGTTTTATCTTAAGTCTTCTATGTCTATGCTAAAAGCCACTGTTACTTCTTTCCACATCCTAGATAGGGGAATCAGAAATAAATAGACTTACTTCAAATAGGTTTACTATTATAAAATCCAGGGCTCTCAAATGTATGTCAATTTCTTCACATGTTATTAAGAACCTCAGATTTTAAATGGGGAGGAAGTAGAATAGGAAGATAGGAAAGACTCTGAGAGTGACCTACAAGACTCAAAGGGAAAATGCCATAGGTTACCAGAGGTGTTTAGAAACTCTATAGTGTTTTGACAAAATCTTTTTGAAGTCTTTCCTTGAAATTAGATTATTCTTCCTTAATCCAGTCCTGAAGCTAAATATATAAATAAATAAATAAATACATGCATACATACATAAATTTTAGGCTTCAGGGAGACTTCTTCAAGGCCGTTAGATAAGAGTCAACAGTAGTTTCTAACTTGGATATGACCCTGACTCTCTTCTCCCTTAGTGTGAATTTCTGATCTTAACCAGAAATACCCTCAAACACTAGAATAAGTAGATCTCCTTGCTGTATATATAACACTCTGCTAACAATTCTGAATATATTTTAAAATAGTAGCAGAATATGACCCAGAAGCAACTGATGTCTTTACA
The DNA here is from genome assembly GCF_000164805.1 of Carlito syrichta. NCBI lineage: Eukaryota > Metazoa > Chordata > Mammalia > Primates > Tarsiidae > Carlito > Carlito syrichta. The sequence goes on along the minus strand of NW_007247862.1, from coordinate 781,499 downwards.
AATTAAATATATTACTCCTATCCAGATGAAAACTGCGAATGGAGGAAACCTTTTAATAAAGACAACTGTAGATATTGTAAGGGAAAAATTAAACTGCAAATATAATGATACTAAATTAGCTAAGAAAATAAAGGGAAACAAATAACTAGGTGAGCAACACAAGCCTCCAGTAAAAACAGAACCAAAACTTAATTTCTCCATTTCACTCCTAAACTCACAAGGAAAATCCCACAAAATGCTAAAAACTTTGTAAAGTTTTGACTGAAATTTGCTATACAATTTGTTTTACTTTAAGACAATTGTCCATCATTTAAGTTTTTCATAAACTGCTCTTGCAGTGAGCTATAAGTGGCAGTTCTGATGATTCACCTTATAGCCCTCACCCTTATGCCTTTACCTAAAGAGTGTTACTTTCTCCTTTGTGAAATTCACTAATTAGACTAGGTATGGTAGAACCAATTTCCCATATCTTTTTAGAGCTGAATGTGCACATTTTTTCCCCATTCTTCCTTCAATGACATCATGTTGCTAAACTGAAATTTAGTATTACAGCATAGAAATAAAAGATAATAATAATGACAGCTGATTGTTAAACATAGCTCACCATGCTAACTAAATGGCACATTATGTGGTCTCCTGAAGTCATTTTTCTAGAGAGCACTATGGGCTTCCTTACTGATAATCTAATCACAGGCAATTAAGACATTGAGTTATGGGTATTCTTGTGTCCAAGTCAAACCTAAATTGAAGAGGTAATAGACTCTTACATTTTGATAGTTGTTATCTGTTAGTCTTGAAATTCTTTTGACTGTCTTTCCCTCTCTTTCTGTTTTTCTTTATGTTCTATTGAATTCTTTTTAACTTTTAAATTTTTCAATTTTAAAATAGTGTAGTACAATTCAGGGTTAGGTATACAAATATTCATTGCACAGATACCCTTGTTGATGAGGTATGCCCCACTTCCCCATATTTCCACTACTGTCAATCCCACCTCCTTGCCCCTCACCCTCAGGAGTTTCCCACTACTGTCAATCCTTTTCTTATAGTATTATAATAGTTGCTAAAGGTCCACTTATGAGTGAGAACATGTGGTACTCAGTTCTTTGTTTCTGTGAAAGATTACTCAGTATTGTAGACTCCAATTTCAACCAAGTTGCTGCAAAGTTCATGATTTTGTCCTCCTTTGTGGCTGCATAATATTCCATTGAGTATATGTACCACATTTTTAAAATCCGGTCCTCTTTTGATGAGTAGCAATAATCAAAAGAGTCTGGTATTGGTACATGAACAGGCATATAGACCAACGAAATAGAATTGAGATTCCAGAAGCAAAAACTCAATTTCTCAAGCAACTCAACTTCGACAAAGTCTCCACCACCAACCCCTGGGGAAAGAAGAACCTATTCAGTAAATGATGCTGGGAAAACTGACTGATCACATGCAGAAGATAGAGACAGGATCCTTACCTATTGCCATACACAAAAATTAACTCTAAATGGATCAGAGACCTAAATGTAAAACCTCAAACTATAAGAAACTTAGAAAGTGCAGGAGACACCCTTATGGAAATTGGAACTGGCAACCAATTCCTGATAAAAACCCCAAGTGCCCATGCCATAAGAGAGACAATAGACAAGCAAGAACTCATCAAACTGACAAGCTTATGCAAAGCAAAAGACACAATCAAGAGAGCAGGGAGACAGCCCACAGACTTGGAAAAAATATTTACCAACTCCATGTCTGACAAAGGCCTAACGTCTAGGATCTACAAGGAACTCAAGCATGCTAAAAAGAAGAAAACAAACAGCCTCATTATAAAGTGGGCAAAAGATATGAATAGACAGCTCTCAAAAGAATGCATACAAGCAGCCAAGAGATACTTGAAAAAATAAATTTTTATATAGATATATTTTGATTTCTTTCTTTATATTTTGTGTAACTTTGACAGATTGTGTGTGTGTGTGTGTGTGTGTGTGTGTGTGTGTGTGTGTGTGTGTATGTATGTGTGTGTGTGTGTGTGTGTGTGTGAAGCTACTCTGGGACTTACATGCGATATTTACAGTTATGACAATCTGATAGCAACCTAAGTTCAATAAAATAATAAACTCCACACTTTAATTTAAAAAAAGAAAAATAGACTTTGATATTCAAAACTAAATGTTAAGTATTATGTTGTTCTTTGTGCTGCTATTTCCTGTCCCTAATATTCTTCACTTCATGTTTTGCAAGAGACCTAGAAAGGGAGAAAAATTTCATAAGCTGTGGTTCAGAGATTGGCAAGGGAGCCAGAGAATGACACAGAGTCCAGAGAATTGTCTTGCAGAAAATGTCATGAGGTCACACAGAAACTGAATTATAACAAAGAAATTCTAGGTATAATATTAACTTTTCAAAGCGGAGCATGTGATAACTTCCAAGAACAGTTTGTACTTATATTTCCGTAGGCATTTCTGAGGCCTTTGATATTACTAAAAAGTGGGAGCTTGAAAGCAAAGCTTGTCTCTTAGAGGAGTCCTGATTCAAACAAAGATGACTAAGTATTTGTGCTAGCGTCTTGGTCAATTTTAGCCTGTGGGCCACCATGAGAAGAACAACCTTTGACTACTCTTACCCAATTATTTCATTGGCAAGAGATAGCCTTGAAAAGAGTGTGATGTGGCATGTCGGTGAACTACTCCTAACATTTGACCGGGAATTTCTCTGTGTGAAGGGTAGTCTAATTGGTATGTATATGTGTCTTCAGCACTACCAAGTCTAATAAATTAAATATTTGTTCTCCTTCTTGTGATCAATTCTGTAGTTTATGTAGATTAAAGACTTAAAATATACAAATGGCATCCGCATTATTTAATTAATTTATTTATTTTTGAGTCACAGTCTCACTCTGTCATCCAGTCTGAAGTTCAGTGACATGATTATGACTCACTGCAGCCTCACCTCCTGGGCTCAGGTGATCCTTTTGGCTCAGCCTCCTGAGTAGCTAGGGTTACAGATATGTGCCAGCACATCCAACTTTTTTTTTCTTTCTTTTTTTCTTTTTTTGATAGAGACAAGGTTTCACTAGGTTGCCCAGGCTGGTCTTGAACTTCTGGGCTCAAGTGATCTTCCTACCTCTGTCTCCCAAAGTGCTGGGATTACAGGTGTGAGCCACTGTGCCCAGTCCTAAATTGTTAAACTTTGAGAAGACAACATTGGACTACATCTTGATGTCAATTGTATAGGTAAGAGTTTCTTAAATAATAACACAAAACAGAAACTTCAGTAAATGTGACTGTACACAAATTATTTTAAAATGTCTATACAACTAGAGATATAATATATAAAGAAAAAGATAGATGAGAAACTGATATTTAAGTTAAAAAACATAAGACTTTAAAAGTCAAAATATATATGAAAAATTATATATCAATAGGACAAAAAATTAAACCACACTCTAGGCAAATAGAAAAAATATGTGAACATAGAAAATGAAAAATATATCGTGTGTGATAAAACCATAATTTAAACAATTTTTAACCATATAGCTAGAAAACTTAAAATGTATTTAAGAGCTTAGAAATATACTTCATACTTTTTCTGCAAAATTATAAATGAATACCACCATTTAGCAGAGCAACTTATTACAGTAAGTTCCCTATATATGAACCTTCAAGTTACAAACATTAATGATAGATACCTGTTTTTTAAATGTATTATTTCTCTCCACTAGTTGTCAGTATAGCCTGTTAAATACATGTTGTATTATATAGCTGTTTCTGTTCATTGGGTTCCAAATCTAACTTTATTGGATTTAAAACAAATTGGACTTACGAACATGCTCTTGAACTGAAACTCGTTTGTATGCTGGTGACTTCCTTAAAAATGCACATAGTCTGAAAAATAGCAATTTCACTCTTATCAATAACTCACAGAACAACTGTCCTCAAGTCAAGTTGTTTATTAGACTTACTGGGGGAAATTTAAACTGGAATTCTTTTATAAAAATTGTGTATTCATTCTTATATATACTTCTAAGTACTCTCCATGTGATGCCATACAACTCCCTAGATACTTTTTCCACGGTTCAAAACAATTTTTGAACTCATCGGTTTTGATGCCTTTTAGTGTTTCTGATTTTTTTTGTTGTTGTTTCATTTCTTCCACATTGGCAGAATGTTTCCCTTTGAGGACTTCTTTTCATTCGGGGAAACAATAACAAGTTACTCAGGGTGAGATCAGGTGAATAGGGAAGGTGGGACACCAGTGTCATGCTAGTTTTTTAGTCAAAAACTGCTGAACACTCAGTTCATTGTGGGTAGGTGTGCTCTAAATCACCCAACATGAAATGGGCAAACACGTTGAAAGAATCTAAAAAAAAGATTTACTGAAGCCTAACGTAGCTTCTCAAAACAACGCTAGTTGGTACACTGATATCAAAGAGTTCCTATAACACCTAGTGTGGGAAGTCTGTACTGTAAGAGGCCCACCCTCCAAAAACTAATTCCATTTTTGGGGTCATACCTCCCAGTCTAAGGAGAAATATCTGATAAATAACAAGCTTTCAGAACTCAACCCAAACCAATTAAATTATCCTTTGATAGATCTCCACATGATTCTAATGAAAAGTTTAAGAACCAATGGTATAGAAAAATACTCATAGCAGCACTGTATATAATAAATACACATGGCAAATATGTAAACATATGTGGCAAAACATTTGATAAAACAAACATTACTATTATGAAAAGACTGGACATAGAAGTATATTTTTTATTTAATTTTATTTATTTTATTTATGCATACATTATTTTGATTTAATTTTATTTTAATCAATTATTTAATTATTAAAATAAAGTCATGGAAACTAACGAACGAATGATACTCATATAAACAGATGAATTTCATAAACATCATTACAGAAGGATACAGTAACTTGTAGAGGAAAACAGAGTATAATGTAATTTATAAAATGTTTAAAAATCTGCAGAATACTTTTTTACTTTCCAAAGCATCTGATAGGTATAAATTTCAGCTAACATAATTTTGTCAAAAACATCAGTCACCCAACAACACAATTCAAGTTTCAGTTACCATGGTGTAAATTAATTTTAAACAATTTACATGAAATACAATTTTGCTGCTAGCTCTTTTGATTACAGTATTGCATGAATAACAAATGTGCATCATGACCAATGATCAAAACAATTCACATTTCAGTTATCATGGTACAATAACTGTACATAATGACAAGAAGTACAAACTAAGCTGCTAGCTTTTCTGTCCACAACTCACCGTGTAAATGCCAAGTGCACATCAAGATCAGTGATGAATCACATCACTTCTTTCTAATTCTGTCTGTAATTGCATACTGCACATTTGTTATCAGTTTATACACAAACAGCAAACTGCATAGTTGGGTAACGTTTTGTCTTCCCATGATAAACCCACATATCATTTTACAAAAATTGATAATCAAAAAGGCAGTCAGCAGATAAAGATGAAAGTGCAGCAAAAAAATTGTGAAAATATTGGAAGTAAAATGCAAACATAGAGAAGAATAGATGATCATGAGAATGCTGACACTGCAACCTTTTGGGAGACTGGAAATACAAATAGGGAAATGTGGTGCAGACAAGTTTATTTAAATAAGTGAGGAAATTGATTGTGAGGTGAATGATGAAGATGTCTCAGAGCGATTGACACCAGCAAAAATATTCACATTAAAGCAACTGTTGGAGTCATTTCATGACATTTATAATACAATATAAAAAAGATAAAATGTTAGAGGTTGATTTGAACTTTTACAAAATGTGACAATTGCCAATGTGACATAAGATGTTCACTCTGCATCATAAGCTACATAATGAGAAAAAGGCATTGTTGCTCAAAGCTTGTTAGTATTTTTAATAAAAAAGCATTTAACTTTTCAATGTCATATCTTTTAAATTGCACTTTTCTAAATAATTGTAGTTTTATTAGCTTTTACTCATTTCCCTATACATTTTTAATAAACAGTAAAAACAAATTAATGCTTTGAAATGCATTTTTAAAGATTATTTAAAAATTATAGTTTTTGATTGATTATTAAGATGCTTTCATGGTTTCGGCCTGTAGAGTTATTATTATCACTACCATGCAAAGTGACAATTGTACATATATGTATATGCATATATATAATATATGTGCATGTATCTATCATATGTAAGCAATTTTCACATATATGTATTTGAAAATCATTCAGTGCACATTAAAATTGAAAGACATAGTGGGAAATAACAAATCTCCAGTAACATATATGTGTAAATTATGAGTTTAGAGGCAGAAATCAGGTCATTTGGATTCAGAAGAGAAACACACATAACTTCTACAGCATTTGTTCAAATTTTTCTTATACTATTCTATGATTGTGTAGATGTTCATTACACTATTACGTATGCATTTTGGAATGTCAAAACTATTTTGGAGTTTTTATTGAGAAAATAAAAAATGGAGTATCTTCTTTCATGCATTTTATTAACTCTGTATACACCATCAATATAGTAACCTATTACTTTGTTCTACATTTTCAGTGACAATCAGAATTCAAAAATAATAAAAATAAGAGATTTTTGTTATAATAACAAAAATAAAATATAAAAATAACAAAACTAAGAGATTTTTGTAATAATTAATAAATTAGTAAATAAATATGTGCCAGTTTAATGCCCTGAAAGAATTTTACTGAGACCATGTTCATTCTTTAGCACCTCAAAATAGAAAAAAAATGATAAAAAAGAAGAAAGTCAAACAAATAAATAAATAAAACAATGGAGAATCTTGTATTGTGGGAAATATTTTTATTTCTTAGGTTTTAATAAAGTACAAACATAGTGGCATCATCACAAACCCATAGGCAATTTAAAAAATATATATATACTTACAGTTTTAAAACTTTAGACTAAAGGTTATTTCAAAGGTATAAAAATAATTGTTGTCAGTGGCTGAAATGTTTTCAGCTATCATAATGTGAACATAATCATTGCTTTTGCTTTGTATCAGAAATTGTGAGATGATTATAAGAATACATGATGTACTTTGTCAGGACCAAAATATAATTTTAAAAATCATAGGAAGATGCTATCTTCCAGTAGAGACTATCCATATACATGATGTTAGAGAATTCACCTAACAAACTATATCATGGTAAGAAGTGGGCTAGTTCTTCATGAATGTTACAGAAAAACACTAGCAAAAGATAAACAGAATATGAGAAAGACAGGCAAATCAATCAGAGAAGGACAGAAACTTGAAACATCAGAACAATACCCACAAAAAAATACTGTTAAAATGAGGTAGTAAAAAATGTTGCTAGTTTTGTTGTCATAGTGGAGAAGTTTGCTCAGTTTTCAAAATAATGCTAAATCCAGTAAAGAAAACAATATTCATTAGAGATCATTCAGTATTGGGGATATCAGTTTAATTGGGCCTGTGGAATAGTAGCTTTCACAGCATAAACATCAATGGCACAGATTAAGAGTTAGATAAAAATTATCCATCTTTGGTAAATATTTAATTAAATTGGATGATCTAACTGGAAGTCAAGGATCAGGCAGTTTCTGGACAGGAGCTATGAGCAGAAGCCAGACAGGCAGGCATGCCAAGACAAAATAAAGACTGGAAGATGGTGCTAGAGCTGAAGCAAAGCAAAGAGAAGAATGTGAGTGATTTTGGAAAAGCACACACACATACATAAACATATATATGTTTATATATATACTTCAAAAAGCTCATGAAAAAATAAATTGAAATACAAAATTTTTAAATCTATAAATTTTCTTTCTCAATATAAGCCCCATCAAGTTTAAGACACTATTGTATTCAATGAGCTAGCAGTTTAGTCCATGTCTAAAAATGGAAGATTCTGCAAATTTAACCATATCAATACAAGATGTTTTACACCATTAACAGAAAAAAAGGGTAAAATTTAAGTTTTTTTAAGATTAAAAAACAAAAATGTGTCAGAAAAAGCCAAATTAGGACTGTAAGTTAAATATCTAATGATTTTCAAAAAAAAAAATTCTTGCAAATTTGCACCTGTTTGATGAGAGATATGAATAGAAATATTGTTGTGGTGAAGAAAGGCTCTCTATGGAAGATTTTCAAAGAAATTTTCTGCTAAAACTTCGGCTAACTTTCTCAAAAAAGTCTCTCATGATAAACAGATGTTATCATCCTTTGACACTCCAAAAACTTAACAAAAAAAAAAAAATGCCTTGAGCATCTCAAAACTGCTGTTGACATGACCACTGCTCTTGCCCAGTCTAATTTTTTTTGCCTGTACAAATTCACCTCTTGATAAGCATTGCTTTGATTGTGCTTGTCTTCAAGATTGTACTGGCAAAACAATGTTTCAACTCTTACAATTCTTTGAATAAATGCTTTGGGATTTTCATCCCACTTAATTAAAATTTCTAGTGATAGTTCTGCTTTTGTCTGTAGCTGATCTGGGTGCAATGATTTTTGGTACCCACTGAGTGGAAAGGTTGTTCAACTATAATTTTTCAGTCAGAGTTTTGTAACCAGAAACAACTGATATGCATATTGTTTCTTCTGTTAACTGTTGGTCCTTTCATTAGCCCACAAACAAGATGAATTTTTGTTCTGCAAATTGATATGGATGATTTGCCACCGAGGACTTCATATTCAATATTGCCTTAGCCCTTAAAATGACTTATCCATTGGTAAATTGCTGATTTATTTTGGACATTGTCCACAAAAACTTTTCATAAAGCATGAGTGATTTCACCATTCTTCCACACAAGCTTCACTATAAAATCAGTGTTTGTCCTTGCTTCTATTTTTAGCAGAATTCACATTGCTCTGATAGAGGCTCTTTTCAAACTGACATCTTGTCCTGCTTAGTGCTTCACACTAGATTCTGTTCACACATGTACAAGTTAGCATTGGTTTATTTTGGTGCAAAAACAAATTGAAATACATGCATAGTTTTTTCATAATATTCCTTCTCAATGGCCTTTCTGAAGACACCTCATACGTATGTGTGTGTGTGTTGCATTTACATATAACATTTATAAATAAGCTTGTTTCAAACATGGCATTGAATTATCAGAAATTAAGTTGATAAGATTGACTATGTTTCCAAGCATACCTAGCTAAATGCAAAATTTAGCATAGAGAACAGGAAGACAAAAATACAGCAAGTTCCCCACAATGTAAGTAAATAGATACCTTTTAAACCCATAAAATTGTTAGAAAAATGAAGAAATGAGCCCCAAGAAAAGTCCAAACCTTGACGATATCATTTTTTCAACTAAAACAATCACAATGTAAGATTATACCATATAACCCTCTAAGGAAAAGAGTTAAATTTTGTGTGAGTTTTTTTCCCCCCTGGGGTATGGCAATTATAGCAAGATAATTACCGTCTTGACAGGGAAATTCTTCTTAATGAGTTTTAAGTATACACAGTAGGCTCATGCTGGAAACATTTTTAAAAATTCTTCTCTCTTACCCTCACTCTCTATTGTATATTCTATCATAATTTTTACTCTTTTCTTCATTTTCACCTTATAGGTGTTTTCTACAAATATTTTAAACAGAAATTAGGGTCCAGAATATAAATTACATATTTAATTTTGACCTCCTTTTTCAGTGAGAGACTATTATAAATAAGAGTATTGATTAAATAATTATGCAGTGGTGATGTTGCGATTGACAACTTGATGTTTTCTCAACTTTGTGGTAGTGATGGTTTATATTTTTACATGTGCTGTTCATCCTTTGAAAATTTGAAATGAAAAGACACAAGATAAAGATATTCAAGTTAGATATTGCTTAAGCAATTTATTCTAGAAAAAAAATATGCAGACTGCTCCTTGTAATGAAGAAATCTATTCTAGAAAAAAACTCTCAATTAGCCACTTCTGGTTGAGACTAAGAAAAAGAAAATGAAGAGAGAGAGATAGTTATTTTATTTTTGGATATTAAATACTCTGTGAGTATGATAAGAAATAATTATTTTGGTAACTCTGAGGGACTATAGAATTTAGTCAAGGCCAGAAGTTTGCAGTAATCAAATTTTTCCTATCTTATAAAATTTGGGAATATAACATTGGCATTTTTTTTACTTGTACTATGCTAATATTAACAATGTATTGTGCTAGGTTCAAATACTCCTAGTGAGTGAGGGGTGTGTGTGTGTGTGTGTGTGTGTGTGTGTGTGTGTGTATTTGTGTGCATACACATAATTACAGTATGTTATATTGTAATTATATGATATATATTGTTATAGCTGTAGTTTTATATATAAACAATATTTAAGGTATAAAGTAGAATATGAAGTGATTTTTGGCTAAGTAAATTCTGTAATCTTTGATAAATTTTTAGAGGAGACTGAGGGATTGACTGAAACTGAGGGGATAGATACATAACAGTGAATGATGTGTATGAATTTACTATGCTGCTTATCCATGTGGATCACCCTGTCCCATGCCAAGTTAAGCAAAGAGATGAGCACCTATTCAATGCACCTAGTGGCTCTGACTGATGTACAAGAATTATAGAGCACATACATTTTACCACATATGCTGGAAAGGAGGTAATGGATGGCATTTACAGAATCGGATATGTTTGTTTTCCACGTCTGGGCATCCTCTATATTTTCCATTTACTTAATTTTAATCCTTTCCACTTAGTTTGACAGACTCCACTTTATTCTTCAGATCAACCTCTCCAACGCCTATATTCATATTTACATATCCATCTCTTCATAAAGGAACACTTAATTACTAGTAAGTATCATCCCATGCAAAAGGTATTATTTAAAAAATCTTGCCGGGCTCGGTGGCTCAGCCTGTAATCCTGCACCTTTGGGAGGCTGAGGTGAGTGGATTGCCTGAGCCCGCGGGTTCGAGACCCGCCTGGGCAGCGAGATTTCATCTCTACAATAAATCAAAAAATCAGCCGGGCGTGGTAGCGCATGCCTGTAATTCCGGCTACTCGGAAGGCTGAGGCGGAAGGATCGCCGGAGCCCGGCAGGTCGAGGCTGCGGTGGCCGGGAGCAGCCACTGCACTCCAGTCTGGGTGACAGAGTGAGACTCCAACTCAAAAAAAAAAAATCTTTCACAAGTATTAGAAAAGCAGAGTTTTAATTGTTATACTGATAATTCATTTGTTTATTTTTCTTCTTGAGTAAAACAGCAATGCCCCTCTGAACATATACTTATCTTTTGAATCCACTTATTTTATTAAAGCTAAGAAGAATAAAATGCTAAGGCCATAGGAGGAACTCAAGACATCCCTCTTCTCATGGTGGTCTTATAGAATGAGTTGAAGTGTTCCCTCAAATTTTCTGACAATTTGGTGTGGGATTTGTATTATTATTTCCTCAAAAATTTTGTAAAATTCACCAGGGAAGATACTTCAGCATGGAATAGTCTATACTACTAGATTTTTAGCTAAAAATTAAATTTACCTAATAGGTAGTGTTTTAATCAGGTCATGTATTTCTCCTTCAGTAAGCATTGGTAGTTTGCAAATTATTCAAGGATTTGGATTTATCTAAGTTTTCAAAATAATAGGCATAAAATTACTGTGCCTTTTATTGGCATCATTTTCTCTTTTTTTTTTTTTTTTGTAGAGACAGTGTAAGTTGCCCAGGGTGTTCTCAATCTCCTGGTCTCAAGTGATCCTCCCATCTTGACCTCCCAAAATACTGGGATGACAGGATTGAGCCTCTCTTTACCAGTTCTATTTTCTAGTTATTTTTCTAATTTCAATAATGGCTGTCGTGATGGTATCATTCTCCTTCTTTATATTGGTAGTCTGTTTGATTCTTACTTATTCTGATTAGAGATTTATCAGTATTATGATCTCAAAAAGCTACTTTCTGATTTTATTAATTTTGCAAAATATTTTTGATTTATATTTTTGACTTTTAATTTTATCTCTAGTATTTTCTTTATTCCACTCACTTTGGATATAAATTTTTGTTGCTATAGTTTTTCAGATGTTTAAGGTGGAAGCTTAGCTAAGAGATGTGATACCTGTCTTTATTTTCCATTTTAGAAAATTTAGTGTTTCAAATTTCCCTCTCAGCATTGCTTTAGTTGCATTAAACACATTTTATTATGTCATGCTTTCATTCATATTCAGTTTAATATACTTTCTATTGTCTCTTTTGATTTCCTTTTTTTAATTTTTATTTTTGTTTTGCTTTTTTTATTTTAAATATGTGGGTTGCAAATCAGGATTAGGGACATAAGTGGTCATTGTACAGGTAAAGTTTGGGTACTTTTATGATGTTAGGTGCCCCTGGCAGGGTCTCACTGCCAATTCCTTCCTTAAAGTATTATGATAAATGTTCAGGGTCCACTGATGGATGAGTACATGCAGTATTCCGAAAATTTGTTTCCGTGATAAATCACTGAGTGTTATAAACTCTAATTCCATCCAAGTTGCTGTGAAGTTCATAATTTTGTTTTTCTTTATGACTGCATAATATGCCATCGTGTAAATGTACCACATTTTCTTCAAACAATTCATATTTGATGTGCAGCACAGTTAGTTCCATGTTTTTGTTGCTGTGAATAAAACTGCAATAAGTATGTGTGTACATTTATCTTATTGTAGAGTGATTTGAGTTCCTCCAAGTATATTTCCAGAAGGGGCGTTGCTGGGTAGTATGGAAAGTTGATTTTCAAATCTTTTAGAAACCACCACACTGTTTTCCACAGAGGTTATGCTAGTTTACAACACCACCAAATGTCAAAGTGTTTCCTTTCTCCCACAACCTCTCCAGCATCTGTTGTGGTATTTTTTGTTTTTTGTTTTTTTGAGTGATTGGTGATAGCCAACCTGACTGGTGTTATCTCAGTGTGGTTTTAATTTGCATTTCTTTGATGATAGGTGAGGCTGAGCATTTATTCGTGTATCTGTTGGCTGCTTATATGTCTTCTTCTGAGAAGTGTTTATTCACATCTTTTGCCCATGTTTTAATAGGGTTGGTTTTCTTTTTCCTTTTGACACATTTGAGCTCCTTGTAAATACTGGATATAGGCCTTTTGTCAGATTTACGGCTGGCAAAGAGTTTTCCCATTCTGTGAGCTGTCTCTCTGATCTTTTGATGGATTCATTTGCTTTGCAGAAGTTTTTCAGTTTGATGAGTTCACATTTGTCTATCTCATCTTTTATGGCATTCAGTTTTGGAGAGTTGACCAGGAATAGGTTACCCATTCCAATTTCTGTAAGGGTGTTTTCTACTAGGATTCTTATAGTTTGAGGTTTTACATTTAGGTCTTTTATTCATTTAGAGTTGATTGTTGTGTATGGTGATAAGTATGAGTCCTGTTTCAGTCTCTTGCATGTGGTCAGTCAGTTTTCCCAGCACCATTTACTGAATAGACTTTCCTCTCCCCGGTGGTTGTTGGTGGAAGCTTTGTCAAAGATGAGTTGGTTGAGAATTTGAGATTTTGCTTCCGGAATCTCTATTCTGTTCCATTGGTCCATAGACTTGATCTTGAGGCAACACTAGGCTGTTCTGATTATTGTAGCTTTATAGTAGACTTTGAAGTTTGGAAGTGTGATACCTCCCACTTTGTTTCTTTGCTAAGGATTGTTTTAGCTATTCATGGTCTTTTATGTTTCCGTATAAATTTCTTTTTGTTATTTCCAGGTCTGAGAAGAATGATGCTGGTAATTTAATGAGTATTGCATTGAATCTGTAGGTTCCCTTTGGTAGGATGGACATCTTGACAACATTAATTCTTCCAATTCATGAGCCTGGAATATTTTTCCATGTGTTTGTGTCATCTTTGATTTCTTTGAGTCGTGTTTTGGAGTGTTCATTGTGAAGGTCTTTCACGTCTCTGGTTAGGAAGATGCAAAGGTATTTCATATTTGTGTGTGTGTGTGTGCCTACTGTGAATGGGGTTGTACTTTTTCTTTGGGTTTCTGTCTGTGCATTATTGGTGTATAGGAATGTGACTGTCTTTTGCATGTTTATTTTGTACCTGAGAATTCGCCAAAATCCTTCATCAATGCAAGGATTTTTTTGTCAGATTCTCTTGAGTTTTCAAGAAATAGGATCATGGCATCCACAAAGAGGAATAACTTAACTTCCTCTTTTCCTATCTGGATACCCTTTATTTCCTTCTCTTGTCTGATTGCTCTAGCTAGGATTTGCAACTCTATGTTGAACAGGAAGGGTGAATGTGGACAGCCTTGTCATGTTCCAGTTTTCAAGTGAAATGATTCCAATTTCAGTCTGTTTACCAGTATGTTGACTGTGGGTTTATCAAAGATGTCTATTACTATTTTGGGTATGTTCCATCTATGCCTACATGTTCAAGGGTTTTAACCAAGAATGGATGCTGAATTTTATCAAAAGTTTTTTCTATATTTTATGATATAATCATATGGTTCTTGCTTTTATATCTGCTGATGTATTTAATAATGTTTATGGTCTTCCAGATATTGAACCAACTCTGCATCCTTGGTCATGGTGGATGACTTTTGAGATGTGTTTTTATATTCAATTTGCTAGAATCTTGTTGAGAATTTTTGCATCTATATTGATCAAGGATATTAGCCTGTAGTTCTCTTTCTTTGTTGGCTCTTTCACAGTTTGGGTATCAATGTGCTGTTAGCTTCATAAAATGACTTGGGGAGAGTTTTGTCTTTCTCAGCTGCTTAGAATACTTTCAATAGGGTTGATATCAGCTCTACCCTGTATATTTTGTAGAATTCTGCTGAAAAGCAATCTGGTCCAGGTCTTTTTTGGTAGTTAGTTTTCTTATGATGAAGTAAATTTCCTGTTTTTTTACTATTCTATTAAAGACCTCAATTTCTTCTTGTTTCAACCTCGGGCATTATATGATATCAGAAAGTCCTCCATTTTATTTAGATTTCCATACAAATATACATAGTAATCTCTAATTATCTTTTGTATTTCTTTGGGGCCACATACATTTCTGGTTGTGTTTATTTGGGTTTTTTTCTCTTTTTCTTGGTCAATCTGGTCAGGGGGTTCTGTCAATCTTGTTCATTCTTTCAAAGAACCAGCTTTTTCATTTACTTTTTCTATGGCATTTTTGTCTTCTATATCCCATATTTGGGCTTTAATTTTGGTGATTTGGATTCCTATGCTGAATATAGGGTTTGGGGGCTCTTGCCTTTCCAGCTCCCTTATGTGATTTGTCAGGTTGGTAAATTACATTCTTCCTTTTTCTTCATGTGGGTTCATTGAGATATATGAATTTCCCACTTCCCCCTTAGTATTGATTTCATGGCATCCCAGAGGTTTTGGTAAGTTGTTTCTTCATTTTCATTTGTTCCCAGGACTCTTTTAATTTCTGTTTTGATTTCCATACTGACTCAGGAGTTGTCCATTATCATGATGTTTCGTGTCCATGTATCTATGGGTTTGGGGAGAACTATGTTGATGTTTATTTTTATCCCACTGTGGTCTTCGAAGGTGCATGGCAGTATTTCAATCTTATAAAATTTGTTTATGCTTATTTATGGCAGAGGATGTGGTCAATCTTGGAATGCATCCCATGTGGTGATGAGTAGAAAGTATATTCCATGGTTGTTGAGTGGAGTGTTCTGTAGGTATCTATTAAGTCAATTTAGTCTAGTGTCAACTTAAGGTTCTATATCTCCTTGTTGATTTTTTGCCTTGAGGATCAATCTAGGGTTGTTAGTAGTGAAGTCCCCAGCCATAATAGTGTTAGAGTCAATATCTTTTTTTTCAGTTTACCTGGAAGCTGCTTTATACAAGGTGGTGCACCTATTTTGGGTGCATATATGCTTGGGATAGATATTTTTTGGTGATGAATTGAAACTTTTATCAGTATGTAGTGACCGTCATGTCTTTTTTTTTTTTTTTTTGAGTTGGAGTCTCACTCTGTCTCCCAGACTGGAGTGCAGTGGCCGCTCCCTGCCACCGCAGCCTCGACTTGCTGGGCTCCAGCGATCCTTCTGCCTCAGCCTTCCAAGTAGCTGGAACTACAGGTGTGCGTTACCATGCCTGGCTAATTTTTTGATTTATTGTAGAGATGAGGTCTCGCCAAGTTGCCCAGGTGGGTCTCGAACCCGCGGACTCAGGCAATCCACTCACCTCAGCCTCCCAAAGCATGGGATTACAGGTTCAGCCACCGAGCTTTTAAAATTATTGACAGCTTAAAGAATATTTTGTCTGATATTAAGATCATAACTTCTGCTTTATTTTGTGCTGCATTCAAGTGAACTTTTGTATTCTATCTTTTTACTTTGAGTCTGTGAGTGGCCAATCAGGTGAGATAAGTCTCCTGGATATAGTATGTTGCCACCTCATGATTTTTTATCCAGTTTGCCATTCTGTCTTTTCATTGGTGCATTTGACCCATACATATTTAGACTAATTATTGAGATGTGAGAGTTTGTCCCTTTCACTAGTTTCTTATTGACTTTGTTGTCATTGCTTGTTTATTAGTTTTCTTTTTATTTTTGCGCTGATATATGTGTTTGTTTTTTATCTTTTTCTTGCATTCTTGGGAAGAATGTCATCATTCTTTTTTTTCTTTTTTCTGGTTTAATACTTAAGTATTTCTTCTAAAGCTGGTCTAGAGATGACATACACTCTTAGAGATTGAATGTCTGAGAAGTATTTTAATTCTCCTTCACTGAGGAAGCTTAATTTAACTGGGTAGGAAATTCTTGGTTGGAATTGTTTACCTTTGGTAATGTTGAAGACAGGACTCCAGTCTCTTCTACCCTATAGTGTTTCTGTAAATAAGTCTGCCTCAACCTTATACAAAAACTTCTGAAAGTGGCTCACAGATTTAAATGTAAAAGTTAAAACCATAAAACTTTTAGAACACATAAATATTATAGAAAAAAGATATTTTGGATATATGGTTTGGTGAATACACAATAAAAGAATGATCCATAAATGAAAAAAAATTGATACATTGAACTTTGTAAAAATTAAAGTTTTTCTGTGTTAGAGACTATTGAGAGGATAAGAAGAGAAGCTATAGAATGAATACTAATGAATATATATATCTTTATACTAAGGTTTATATATATATATACACACACACACACACACACATACATATGAAACACATTAAAATATGTTCAAATTACTAGGCATCAAGAAAATTCAAATTAAGACCCTGATGAAATATCACTACAAATATGTTACAATATGTGAATTAAATATATACAACATAATGACTACAGTTAATAACAATGTATTGCGTAATTAAAACTCACTAAGAAAATGACTTTAAGTATTCTCTTTACATATACAAAATTATAAGTATGACAGGTAATATATATATTAATTAGCTTGATGTATCCATTCCACAATGTGTAAATATTTCAAAGCATCATGCTGTGCCCAGTAAAATTTGTACTTGTCAATGAAAATAATAACGACATTAGTAAATGCTGGTGAGAATGTGGAGAAACTGAATGACCCACACATATTATTGGTTAAGAATGCAAAATGATACAGCCAATCTGGAACAGTTTGTCAGTATCCTAAAGAAAAAAAAACCCCAAAAAATTGGAAACAAGATAACAAAAACAAACAACCTAATGTAGGCTTATTATATGATCTATCAATTGAAGCCCTGAGTATTTGCCCACAGATTTAAAACTTTTGTTCATACAAAAAAAAATCTGTATGTAACTGTTCATAACAGTTGTGCTACAACCATACTATAGAAATTCATTCAACAATAGAATAATGAACTGCTCATACCAATGGTAACTTAGGTGGACATCAAGAATAGTAGGCTAGTGAGAAAAGCCAAGATCAAAAAGTCACTTCTTACATGATTCCATTTACATAACACTATTAAAATTATAAAATTATAGAGATAAAAACAGTTTACTTGTTGCAAGAGTGGGAAATGATGGAGGGGAAGAAATGTGTTTTGACTATAAAGGAGTGGCATAAGGAAGACCTTTGCAGTAATAGGAAAGTTCTGCATCTTGATAGAGATCATGATTACATAAACCAACACATGACAAAATGACATGGAAATATACACATACATGCACATTATATCAATGTCAGGTTGAAGGTTTTCAATGTATTATTATTATATAAGATTTCTTCACTGGGAGAAACTGAGTAAGGATATGAGGGAAGTGTCTATAATATCTCTGCAACTTTGTGTGAATTTATAATTACTTCAAAATGTCTAAAAGTTATTATCTTTAAGGAAGTTTACATAATATGTATTACATAGAAGTATGAGGAACTCAGGGTGATGTGTGTATTTATTATGTTGAAATATGTCAAACCTCAACAATCTGTACACTTTATTGTTTGCTTGTTTATTAGTTTTTGTATTTATTTATTTATTTTTTTTGTAGAGACAGGGTGTTGTTATATTGACCAGGCAAGTCTTGAAATTCTGGCCTCAAGAGATCCTTTTGTCTTAGCCTCTCAAAGCAACAGGATTACATGCATGAGCCACCATGCCTAGCCAACAATCTGTGCACCTTAAATAAGCAAAGTTTATTGTACATCGATTATACTTCAATAAAGTGGTATGTTTTTGTTTCTTTAAAATAATAAAACAATATGTTCAAACTAGGCCCAGCATCTGCTCTGAGATTTATGCTGCTATCACATCTATTTTTTATATTAAATAATTGAGCTTTAGAGAGTTTTAGGAGTTAATCAAGATCACAGAATTAACATTTGAAATGACTGGAATCTGAAACGTCTGACAGCAATTTCTATGGTTTTTAACAAATCATGGATTTTTTTTCCTTCGTCACTTCTTACCTACATTTTTCTTATGTCCTTATTTGATTTTGTGTCACTTTCAAAACTGTTCCAAAAGAGTTACCAGTGGGTTCTCTTAAACATGTCTCCTATTCTTATTTTTTTTCCATGTCTTCAGTAACTCGTTTAACATTTGAGTGAAAACAACCTTAGAATGGCATAAAATCATCAACTATTATTTCTCCTTTTTAGCTGAACACACACATAAAATACATATACTCTTATATTTGATAACATGTATGTATATAACTATATATAACTGTCATATATTTTATAACTTACATTCCCATATCATAAGTAGATAATTTAACAACTATATAGATTTTTTAAAAACTTTCACATGAACTTACTTTCTTGTGATACTGAACAATAAACCAATTGTAACACTTTTGTTTTTTCCTGTGACTAGAACTTTTTATTTATTTCTTGACTGTTTCTAATTCCAGAACTCTCCTGTTTCAGGCATCATGTCTAATTATTCATCAAACCTTCCATGTGCTTGCAAAGCATCCTATATCATCAAACTCACAAAAAGGCTATACACTTTCAATTTACTTTCCTGTCTTTCCATAGCTTCCTAGGGGCAGGGACTGTGTCCTTTTTTCTTTCTAAGATCATTCAGAATGCCTGTAGATATTTAATCTGCTTATTGAACACCTACTTATATTTGATTCATAAATACAATGCTAAACAAAATTGTGTTACTTCTATTGACATCTTCTTACCTAATCTAAAAATAAACTGCAGAAAAATAGATATAAACAAGAATCAGGCCAACCTTGAGAGACAGAGATAACCTATTGCGGGGGTCCAGCCCCGTAAGGTCGTGGGTTTTCCTGAAGGAGAGACGGATAGGCAAAAGACAAAAACATTATACTCGGACACCTGCTTCCTGAAAAGATGACAATTTAATATTAGTTAACACAGAGCTTTTATACCATTCGTAAAGGGACAAGACAAAGAAAATTCCTTCACATACATATCCTCTACAAGTTACCACCATCTAGTGGTCTTAGCAACAAACAAGCCAAGAACCCTGTAAACAGTCAGACAATGAGTCTTATTCATAAGGCCAAAGATGATAGTTTTAGTTCAAAGTCCCTAATTACAATCCTTGAACTGTCTCCAGAAAGTTTCCAAGAGTAAAGTTCTTCATGTAGCAGTAGTTTTCCTTCTGGGGCTTTATGACCTTCAGAGCATTGTAATTGCCTTTCTTGTCCAGGTGTCTCCATTACTTTCTCTTATCCTGCAGTGCTTGTTTCTAAACAGAACTCAAAAGAAGCTTTTAGTAGTGTTTTCCAGGCCCCCAAGGTTGCTTTCTGTCTTTAGCTATTCTATCATAAAAGTGTCTGATTAGTATATCGTGAGTTCAGTGAAAACCCACTCTATAAATGTTAACTTAGAGTTTTAACTATTGAATTAAGTAAAAACCTTAACAATTAATCTTTATCCTAAGTCACTCAACTACATAACTCCTCGATAAGTGTTAGAACTTATAATGAATTCATAATGAACTTACCATAAACTTGTGCTTCTAAAAAACCTTATGTCTAAACACTAAACTACATAATTCTAAATCAAAAAAGGAGTGGATATACTTATATCATTTTTTACCCAAGCAATATCTAGTAACTTATAACCAAGTGAAAGAAAGCATTCTTGATGTGCTTCAGAATTTAACCCTTACATATGTTAGAAAAGGCCAAACAGCATAGTGGGAAATGGAAAAATAAACCATGACATTTCCAGGTTAGCTGTGATTCTTCGCATAAACATGTCATCTTCTTCTTCCATGACTGCACAGAATTTCTTCAGCCATACCAACAGCAAAGACAGAAGACAGAAGGGCCTCAGCTGCCCGGCCGGGAATCCTCAGCGCACCTGGACTTTGTCAATCAGGCGGGCCTCCAATGCTGGCTCCCAACAATCTATCCTTTGGATTACTTGAATTTCTTCCTTTTGAGGTTCTTATTGTAGTTTTGACACAAGAAGCAACACAATTACTCAGCACAAACTGGGTGGAGGAAAGAAATTTGCTCTACCTCCCTGCACTGACTGTGGTCATGGTCACCTTTGAAAACAGCATTAAACTAAAGGTTTTGTTTTCATTTAGTTAGTGAATAATTTTATTTTCTCCTTCATTTCTTGTGCTTTACTTTTGGTATTTGCTATGTATATAACTTTTCAAAACTCTAGGGATTAACCATTGGTGATTATGCTAAAGGCTCAAAATATTAAAGAGTAATTAAGGAAAACTGATTCACATTCTTATTTTAATATTTCTTTGGTCATTCATCATTACATGCTATTGCTTAGTCTTTTTCTTACGTAACCTATTTTTAACAGACAGCATATCTTCTCATGGGTAACTTTTACTTTTCCAAATCAACATTCTTCAAAAAGTGTTTTTAATCAGATGCACTAGAAAAGACAGCATCAACATTAATTTTTAAAAGAATTTTCAAGTTATAGAAAAAATATTTTATGGGGCTTAACATTTTATTTTAAGTCAAATTAATTCCAGAAGTAGAATTTTATATATTTGAAAGTTAAAATTTGGGTCTATGCTATGGAAATGTAGGTTGTAGCAACCATAAGCACATATACTCATACAAGTATAAAATTAAAAGCATTTTTGTTCTCAAAGGCTATTGCAATATGACAGCAAATGAAATGTTTGAGAGAGAAGCGAGGGCATAATATTATAGGATTAATATCATAAGAATAATTTTTATATTATGAGAATTAATTTTGTGTAGTAAGATTATTATTGAATAAATATACTATATGTTATTGAACTAACTGGTTTAAGATGAATATTCTTAACCAGGCTCGGTGGCTCAGCCTGTAATCCCATGCCTTGGGAGGCTGAGGTGAGTGGATCGCCTGAGCCTGCGGGTTCGAGACTCGCCTGGGCAGCGAGACCTCATCTCTAAAATAAATTAAAAAATCAGCCGGGCTTGGCAGCGCATGCCTGTAACTCCGGCTACTTGGAAGGCTGAGGCAGAAGGATCGCCGGAGCCCAGCAGGTCGAGGTTGTGGTGGCCGGGAGCGGCCACTGCACTCCAGTCTGGGCGACAGAGTGAGACTTCAACTCAAAATAAATAAATAAATAAATAAATAAATAAATAAATAAATAAATAAATAAATATTCTTCATAATCTATAAACTCCCCATTTCTGGGCTCATTATCTCTCAGTCTTTTGAATATTATGTATCCAAATAAATTGAGGGGGTACACACCAAAACCTAGAATGTATTTATTAAAAAAGTGAATTTATTCTTATATGTTTAAACTTCAGTCACTTTCAAAGTACTTTCTGTCTGCTGCAATACAACTATCAAGATGCTTTCTCCACTGCTCAAAACAGTTTTTGAGTTCATCAATTTTGGGGATTTTAAGTACTCCTGCTATTTTTGTTTAATCTCTTCCTGGCAAAATGTTATCCTTTAAGGATATATTTTAACCAGGGAAAGAAACAAAAAAAGTTGATCAGAGTGAGATAAAGTGAGTAAGGAGGGTGGGGCATGGAGATCCTGCTGTTTTTGGTCAAAAACTGTTGAACACTCAGTGCTGATGAGTTGTCAGGGTGGGAGAACCAGTCACCCGTTTACAACAACATGGTACAATTTTTCTGCAAATCATTACGCAACCTTCTTAAAATTTCCCAATCAAAATTTTGGTTGACTGTATGGTCTGGAGGAACTAACTACAAGTATACTACAAGGGGCCAACCCTCTAAAAAATAATTTTAGTTTTTGGGGGGTGACTCATATTTTGCCATCTTTCAAATCAAAGGTCTGGAATATCTATCTTCCTATTTGTTGCTATGAAGATTATTCTCTAGTTTTTAATTTGTTTGTGAACAGGTGAGGCAAGAAAAAGAGAATTATATCTTGGAGGGTGTGCCCCTTGTAGTACAGACTTCTGCTAGGTAAGTTCTAGGAAGCCATTGGCATCAGTGTACCAGCTAGCATTGTGAGAGGCTGTGTTCAGATTTAGTGAATTTTTTTTTTTTTTTGCAGTTTCTTTCAATGTGTTCAAGCATTTCACGAAGGGTGATTGACATGAACAATATGTGGCAGTGAAATTTTGTTTTCTGTTGAGGAAAAATGCAGCAGAACAGTTGTTATGCTGCAGGCAGTTTACAAAGCCATGACTCTGAGTAAAACACAAGTTTATGAATGGTTTGTCCATTTTAAATGACACGAATTGTTGATTGACAATCAGTCTCCTTCTGGGCATCCTTTTACTAGCCAAACTGAAGAAAATGTGGAAAAAAATTCATCAAGCCACCTAGGAAGACTGCCATTGGACATCTGCTGAACTTGTGGAGTTGATTCTGGTATTGTAGGGTTCCCGTCAATGGATTTGATCTGAAAATTTGGGTGTGAAAAGAGTTTCAGCAAAATTTGTGCCTCGCTTGCTCATGCCTTTAAAAAAAAAAGAGAGACAATCACTTGACCGCAGACCTTACTTTGAAAATACAGTTGGAGGGCATACTGAATTATTAAATGCCAGTTGAATTTGTTGAATAATGTTTCAAAAAACATGTTATATGAATCATTACTTTTTTCCCCAAAGTCATAACTAGAGATGTATCTTGGTGATATGGTTATTACCCCTAAGTGAAACAGCAATCTAGCTAACAGAAAACTGTCAGTTTCCCAGAACCCAAAGCAGCACATGTTAAGTCAAGTATGAAAACAATGATCATTTGTTTTCTTGATGTGAGAGGAATTGTGTACTCAAAATTTGTTCCTCCCAATCAAATGATCAACCAAAGTTTTTATCTGGAAACTTCGAGAAGTTTGTCTCACAATTTTCAGAAGAAATGTCCCAAGTTGTGGCAAACAGATGACTAGTTCTTCCACCATGAAAGTGTGCCTAACCACACTGTGCTAAGTGTTCACCAGGTTTTGATCCAAAATGACATATCCCGATGCTCCACCATCTCTAATCACCTGATTTCATCCAAAGCAATTTTTTCTCTGTTTCTACAGATGAAAAGGTCTCTAAAGGGAAATTTTTTGCCCATGTGGAAGAAGTGAAACAAAAAATGGTAGAAGCACCCAAAGGCATTATAATCGACAAATTCAAAAACCATTTTGAACAGGGGAATAAGCGTCTCAATAGGTGCATTGCATCAAATGAAGAGTACTTTGAAGGTTACTAAAGTTTAAAGACGTAAGAATAATTACAAAATGTTTTTATAAATAAATTACATTTTTTTTCTGGTTCCCTCTTGTACGTTAAATTGGGGAAGGAAGCTTCTAAAGAGAGTTTGGCATGGATTAATCTATTTTAGTAAACATTTATTGATGTATCAACTTACTGGATTGTTAAATTTCAGTTGAATGTGTTGACTAATCCTTCTAAAAACCATGCTATCTGAGTTATCACATTTAAATTACAATCTCATTACACTGTAGGTCACTATCTGAGATTGTCCTAACCGTGATGAATGGAGATCACTTTAGATTTACCAAGTTTAGTTTATATATTGTCTTGCTTTCCCTCTTATTTTACATTGTTTTTACTTTTTATGCTTTTCTAAGACTCTTATTTTCAAATATGTGTGGCATTAATGTTACATTCATTTTTAAATAATTTTTAAAATAAATTAAATAACAGCATCTCATGCATATCAAAACATCCTTCTACTTTACCAATGAATTTGCTACTGATTACTATATTGTCATATATTTATGCAAATAATTTTTGTTGTCAGGGCACAAATGCAAATTGTCACACCTTCCAAATGCTCCTTTCCAAACTCATTTTTATTACTATGCACCCAGTGTGGATATTGAGAAGGTAAAATTCAGAGCCAAGTAGGAAGGATCAAGTTTATTTATTTGATAAGTATCTTAATGTCTACTACATCCCGGGATATGGGTTCTAAAATCCTTACCCATAGGTAGCTTATATTCTAGTAAATACTGAAAGTAAAATTTAGAGTTCACACACTATAAAATTATTCACGTTCTTATTCTTATGGCATGTGACATCTTGGGTAATTAAGCTAATCAATTAATCTAAACATCAGCTCCCATCAGCTGAAAATTGTGAACAAAATTAGTAGCTAACTCATAGTGTTATTGTGAGAATACATAACCTAATTATATAAAATGATTAATAAAATAGCCAAAAAATAGGCAAAATTTATGTAACATAAGGGTGATTATTAATAAAATGTTATCCTTTTTTCTTGCTATGGTTCATGTATTGCTTGATGATTTTATATAAACTATATCAGCATGAGATTAGAAAAAACTGTTTTTTTTCTCATTTTTGTACAGTTTATAATGTGCAATTATTATAAATTTTTCAAGAATGAAAATGAAGGTCTTAGAAAACCATACTGTGTATTAAAAACATATTTAAGGTAAAATGATTTGTTTCACCTTCTAGAACCAATTTTCCTGAGCACTATGGTGAATTAATGAATAATGCATGCTTCCTTCAGAAGCATGACATGCCCTGAGCATTATCAATTATGATGAATCTGAAAGGTATTTAATGGTTCTTGACTATAATTTTCACTGAATGACCCTAGGAAAACACATTGTGTTCTTGCTGCAGTTAAATCTGGTAGCCATATTATTTAAATATATACTATAAGTTATTGACTTTGCATTTGGCTTTGAATTAATTTCAAATAATTTATTAGGCAAAATTCAATACCAAAAGTCAAGTTTTGATTGCATGAATGATAAACTAAGTATAATCTATACATATGCTCTCTGAATTAACACAGATTTTGCTCCATAAAAATTAATATTTGTATCATTGCAGTATGATTGATTACCTTAAAAAATAATATACCTATTTGTGCTCAAATAACACTGTTTAATGAGCAAGTTTTAATTTTTGACGTCTTACAGGCCACTTATGTTAATAGGAATATATTAATTTGACAATGCTTATTAAATACATTAATCCATCATGAGACATCAGGAGGAAAAATAACTACTAAAACATCTATAATATAATATTTAATAAATAATTAATTATAAATGGCTAATTTATGAACCCCTCTAGGAATACTGGAAGTAAAAATACACTTCAAGTATTGCTATTTCTCCATTTGTCACCAACTCCAGTTCAGTGCTGTATGGGCTGATGCCAGAAGCCGCAACCCCTAAAGAGGCAAAACGGAGGTTACCCCAAAATGGGAAAAATGCTGACTGGGAACAGAGTCCCAGTGGGAAGCAGCCATGATGGTGGTAGAGCCCCATGGATCCTATTGAAGGACTCCTTTTGGTCTTAAAGGGATGCTTGCTTAGGTTTGAAAAACACTTCCCTTGATAAACAAAACAATTAGCTAGAATGTGCAAGGATGTGGAATTAGCAGTAAACCTATGTATAGAAAGGTAAAAAGGGCTCAACAGCAAAAATTTCCCCCCTGAAGGGACAAAGGAATGTTTTACTACCCCCTTTCCCATGAAATTTTTCAACCTTTAGCTAAAAAGGAAAAACAAGTACTTCCTCATATGCTTTATAAGTAACAACATTGACAGTTGTGATTGATGAGGAAGTGAGAAACTGAGACAGAGTATCTCCAAAAACAGGTGTTTTCAGGAAAAACAAGTCACAGACATGCCTTTTGATTTAAGAAACATTATAGTTAATTAGAAAGAGGGTTAAAATTAAAGTAAGGATTAGAATTAAATAAATAACAGTTATAATTAAAAGATAAATGTTTATTATAGATGTAGGTATTAGTTAAATATAAGTATTAGAAGGAATAGGAAATAATTAAGTTTTAAGGTAAACTTAAAATTATACACACTTAATGTAGGTTTAAAATTAAATACATTTAGGATTAGAAGTAAGATTAATTTCATATATAAGGCTTAAGTTTTGTTTAGAAATATAAAATTAAGAATGCTAAATTTTTAAATTAATAGTAAAATTAATTAATATAGAGTATTAAGAATTTGTAGTAGGTAAGATAAGGGTGGTTATATAAAAGAAAAAACAAGTCAATATATTGCTGTTAAAAGTATATATAAGGGTAGAATTAAGAAAATAGGTTAGTAAAGGAAAAGAAATAGAATAGGGAAGGAAAGAGATTCAGATGACCTAGAGGTCACAGGATGTGGCTGATAAATTGGCAGCTGGTATTTTGTTACACCACCTCTAGCAGGAAGAAACAAAATGAAACTTGTAAAGGTCAACTTCCCCATAAACAAAAGAAAAAACATGATGTAAGCATTTAATGTATAACATGGAATACATTTTGTGTGTAGGGGGGTCAGTAAAAAAACTATATAAGCTTGTAAGAATTGAATAAAAATTGACAGAGTCCTGAACTCTACCCAAGGAGTTGACTCCTGTAGTTCTTCTTCACCATTCCTGATTCTCCCCATTCAGGCCCTGACTCTCTCCTGGAGCTGGACTCTGGCAGGCTGAGTCTTTGGGCTGGCTACTTTGCCTTGTGGTTTTCAATTGTGTTTGGAGTTGGGAACAAGCTGCCAGGAGGTTGGTGAACAGCAGGCACGTGGTCAATGTACTTCTATCCCTGCTCACTTTCTTTCCTGTTGCCATATTTTCTACAGGTACTGAGTCCCACTAGGAAGAAGTCTGTGGATCCCAATCCAGTTTCCTTATCACAATGTCCTGCCCTTGCTTCACTGGATTTAGGAATGGTGGCAGTTTCCTGCTCTTGGTTAGTTCCCAGTTGCCTCACCATCTCTCTCTAGTTCTTTAACCCTGTCCACACTTGTATAACAGCCTTCCTTAATAAATTCTCTCTAATTAATCTTTTTGAGTAGAAGCCCATCTGTTACTGGGCTTTTTCTTTTTAAATACTGCAAAGTGATGTTGGTATTGTTACTTTGGAAAATAATGGAGATAGAAGGGAAACTGGAGCCATGCTGTCTGGGTTTGAATACCAGCTTTGCAAATTAAGTACACTATGTTTCAATTTCCTTACCTGTAAATTGAACATGCTATGTTTATATCTGTTTGTACTATTTAGGGTGTTTTAGAGAGACAGAACCAATAGGATGGATGAATAGATGGATTAGATGCTAGCTAGCTAGATAGGTAATAGATAGATGAGAAGAACATTTTTAAAAGGATTGCCTCACAATTATAGAGGCTAAGTCCCAAAGTAAGCTGTCTGCAAGATGGAGACACAAGTATGCTGATTGTGTGGTTCAGTCCAAGTCTGTAAGCCTCAGAATCAGAAAACAGGGAAATCAGTGGTATAACTCTCAGTCCAAGTCCAAAGACCCGAAAGACCAGAGGGCTACTGGTACAAACTCTCAGGTTCAAAAGTCAGATAACCTGGATTTCTGATGTCTTAGGGCAGGTGCCTAAGTTGTTTCAACTCTAGGAAGTGAGGGGGAGGGAGGGAGAGATGGAGAGAAAGAGACTGATGCACATTAAGGACTGATCTTCCCCACTCAGCCCACTGACTTATTCACCATCTACTTAGAAACACCCTCAAAGATACACCCAGAAATAATACTTTACCAGCTATCTAGGTATCCCTTAATTGGGTTAGGTGGCACCTAAAATTAATTTGCACATTTTCACACAGAGATGCTATGCAAAGATTAAATATGTCATCTTATATAAATCAACTAAGTGCTTACAGAATAATAACTAAATGTTATTTTATTTGTGATAAAAATGTAGTTAAATGAGATAATGAAAGATTAATATGCTCTTGAAATGGTTTAAAATATTTTCCTAGAAAAATAATACCACTGAATGTTAGTGCATATAATTGCTTTTTCTACAAGGTAGTTCATACACCCATAATAGATAAGATTATAGTTTGTTAAATAATAGTTTTCCCAGTGCATTTTAAGACTTTCTAAGACAACGTCTGCTGATTTTTTTTCTTCATAATCAAACAATTTTTTTTTTCGAGTTGGAGTCTCACTCTGTCACCCAGACTGGAGTGCAGTGGCCGCTTCCGGCCACTGCAGCCTTGACCTGCTGGGCTCCAGCTATCCTTCCGCCTCAGCCTTCCGAGTAGCCGGAATTACAGGCATGTGCTACCTCGCCCGGCTGATTTTTTTGATTTATTGTAGAGATGAGGTCTCACTGCGCAGGCAGGTCTTGAACCCACAGGCTCAGGCAATCCACTCACCTCAGCCTCCCAAAGGCATGGGATTACAGGCTGAGCCACCGAGCCTGGCTCACAATAAAACAATTTTATAGTGCTTCATTTATCCTCTACTAAAGTTTCTCAAAAAAATATAACTTCTTAAATATGCCACTTCTTTACAAAGTTCAGAAAGACAGTATTTTGCCTGTAAACAGCTATGCTCTTGTTTGGTTTTCCCATAGCAGATGAATTTCTATTTATTTTTAAGTATTCTGAACCTTTTCACATTCAACCACCTAAACAAGAAGGAAGATGCATTTATCCCAGAAGCCCATCTGCCATGTTTTCTTTACATTTCAAGCTTCAGACACTAGTTAACACTGCATTTAGTCACAACCATGATGGGAGTAGAATTAATATGTCTTATTACTACAGAAATCATTTTACAATTGCACCCTGTTCTAGAAGCTAACATGCAATCTAACTGCCAAAAAGCAATGCATCCTTATTAAAGGTGAAGAGGCAAAGTGTGCCTTTCATAGTATCAAAAAGTACACATTCACTTTAGAAAAAACTATATGAACAAATACATAGAATCTTTTATAATCATAGATGAAAATTGTGGATTTTCAATGGCTTGAATTGATGCCATTTTAATGTAGTGTTGATGTGTTTGGAAAACGCTGAGATAAAACTTTCACAGAGATAAAGCTTTCATATATATTTGTGTATATTATATATAAAAATTGAAATGAACATATATGAATTATATATATATATGTATGTATATATATATGGGAATTGAATTGGTTTCAAAAGTCTTCCACATGTTTCTTGGGCCAATTACATACCTCAATCAGGCTTGGTCACTTCATTTGTATAGTATAAATATATAATATATATTTATTTCTAATATATATCCTTAGAAGATAAGCATCCCTTTGTAATGGCCAGAATTTTTGCCACAAAGAGTTAATCATGCTATTAATTATTCAAAGTTATGAGGGTAGACAGTGAAGGAAGAGATTGCTGAAGAGTATTTAGTTATTGGAACAGACTACATTTTCCTTCTTTTTACAACAAGGAGGCTGCCTCTGGCCATGTCAAATTCCTGTAAGTAGTTAACTCTATTTTACACACCCTGACTACTTTCAAAAATGAAGCAAAGTCACTAGTCCCTGGATAATGGCATCATAGATGCTTGCCATATAGAAAATTGTCAGAAAAAAAAAAGAAAGATAGTTGTCCAATAAGAAAATTTTCCCAAGTGGGAATATAAGTTATGTTTTCCAGAAACAATTCATTTAGCTATTTCATTATAAAGGTAATTTAGTTTTCACTTGAAGTGGTTCCAGTGGAATGAGTTTGGTTCTCAACTCCACCAAAGATTTTGTCTAACTGAAGTATTATCTTTGCCAATATAAACATATCAATGAAATTTAAAATATTATATTTTTATGTGTAATAACCAAGCATTAATCAATCACTTATTAAAAACAATTCAAAAATCGTATGTCAGATAAAAGTGGCCAAAAGTTGTTAAGTGAGGTAAATCAGCCCACATTGTTTAATGACATCTACTCTCAAAAAACCCATCATGATTAGGCAGATGTAAGCATTTTTGTAGAAATTTAGGACACCCCTTGGGCAATAGGAAGACAGGATATAGTTCTAAGCCATTAAAAATATAATTTTCTTTTAGCTATAGCTCCAATATGGTGATATGATCCAGTTGGGCTACTTTTGGAGCAGAACAGTGTCCTTTCTTGATGAGTCAACTAAAAGACTCCTGCCCTCCACTGCCAGATCATAGTAAGTATATGGTCAGAAGGAAACTTAATATTATATAATGGTAGGAAAATGCATTCAAGTCCACCTATATGATTTCTTAAGACCCTTGCATTGCTCCAGTGGCAAGTTGAGATAAATAATAAAGATGATTTAAAATGCTCAGCCCTATCTAAGTTAAAAAAATAGCTTCTGCTGGTATATATATTTTTCCTTTTTGATATTCAGTACACTTAGAAATAGATTACTCTTTCAATGACCTTAAATAAACGCCAATCCCAGTTATGTAATAAAAGTGTATGTTTTCGAGCAACCCCTTCGGATTCCCTTTGATGTGGTAGACTTTCTGCCATGTCAATAAATCCTGCTTTCTAAAAAGAAAAAAAGAAAAAGAAAAAAAGTTTGTTTTCAAATAACAATGCATTAAAAAGAGATATGTTCACATGAAATATAAGATGGTCTAAACACAAGTGCATTTTGAGAGCATAAATACATAATTAAAAATAAGTTTTTACTTCTTGTCAGAAAAGAGGGAAGCAAAACCAAATGCTTTCCAAAATATTTCAATATTTAAATTCAGGAAAAGTGTCACTTACCTATAGAAGAAATAGAAGCCAATTCCCCTACTAGGAATATACCCAGAGAAACTCAAATCACTCTATGAAAAAGATACCTGCACATGTATGTTTATTGCATTATTGTCCACAATAGCAAGAACATGGAACCAAC
Organism: Carlito syrichta; assembly: GCF_000164805.1. Lineage (NCBI taxonomy): Eukaryota > Metazoa > Chordata > Mammalia > Primates > Tarsiidae > Carlito > Carlito syrichta. The sequence goes on along the minus strand of NW_007247862.1, from coordinate 750,146 downwards.
CATGTTGCCCATTGAAAGAGGACTGGATAAAAAAATGTACATATACACGATGAAATATTACACAATCATAAAGAAGGAAAACATCATGTGCTTCACAGCAACCTGGATGGACTTAGAGTCTATAATACTGAGCAATCTGTCACAGAAAAAAAGAACTGAGAATCACATGATCTCACTCCATAAATGGGCCTTGAACAATTATCATAATACTATAAGAAAAAGTTTGACAGTAGCAGGAAACTGCTGGGGGAGGGGGTATGTGGGATTAGTGGTAGTGGGAATCTGCTGGGGAAGAGAGGGGTATACCTCATCAACAAGTGTATCTGCATAATGAGCATTTGTATACCCAACCCTGAATTGTACCCCACATCTTTAAAGTAAATTTTTGAAAAATGAAAGAGAGTATATGAGTGAAGAAAAAATAAAATTATATAAACCGATAAACTTTTGAAAAGTGAAACTGATTGGTTGGAAAGGTGGTGGATGAGCCAGTCAGACCATGTGAGTCCTGGTGTGAATGAGTGTATAAAAAATTTTGTATACATGCTGGTGAATGAGTAGGTGTATGAGTGACTGGCTGAGTGAGGGCTAGGGAGCTAGCAGTCAGGGTTTTCCTGGTGCAGTGGCTGGTGCCACAGCTGCATGGCTTGGACCCTAAAAATCCCCAGATTGTAGATCCCATTATTATTATTTTTTTAATCAACAGAACCCTTCCTGGGAAGTAAAAGCAGGGAGAGACTAACTAAGTGGGGGCTTTTGTGAAAGTGACCAGGGCCTTCCTGGTACACCAGCTGGTGCTGAAGCTTCTCTGCTTGGTCCCTAGCTCTTCCCCGGCCGCAGAAGCCAAGCACCATTTTTTTTAAAAAAAATGGACAAAAGTTTTTCTGTGTAGAAGCAGTGGGGAGAGACTACTGCCCAGGCTCTGCCTCACCACTGCAGTGGGAGAGACTGCCGGCTCCAGCTCTGCCTCACCACTTCAGCACCTGGCCAGAGACTGGCAGCAGGGGCTGTGGAGGGAGTCCAGACTGGACTGGACAAGAGAGGCATCCTACTCCCATCTTGAAGGTGGTACAGAGCAGTGCCCAGACTTGCTCGCCACAGAGCAACAGATCCAATCTCTGTGACTGGTAGATCAACCGCTCTAGGTTGATTGTGACCTAGGGGAATATCCTGAAAGCACAAACTTGGGAGCGACCTGAAGAGGGCTGAGTTCCAGACATCCCAACCCTTATACCAATCCAGCTGTGGGACAAAAGGTGTGGCCAGAAAAGAATGAAGAAAAACTCCAAAGAGATCAGTGGTGAGTCCAGATCTGACCCAAACCCCCTCCTCCCCAGCAGTCCTCTGAATATCAGACCCACTCAGCTGGGCCACAACAGAGGGGGACAAAGACAGGCAGAGCTTTGATGTCAGTCACAGTAGAACAACTCCATTCCAGAATAGGCCTGGCTGGGGCATCCCTCATGAGTACATACCTGGGGAAGTAACAATCCCACACCTCTCCACCAGAGGAGATCTCCCTGACTATATGAGAGTGGGAGGGGAGGAGTGCTGTCCTACCCACCTCCACTACCCTCCTCCCTCCCTGCTCCAGACACTGGGGAGAGAGTGAAACAGGAGATAGCAGGAGAGAGCTGACTGAGGAATAATTACAGGGCCTGCCACAAGAAGGCAGGAATTTTTTTTTTTAATTTTTAATTTTTTAAAATTTGTTTACATTTTTTTCCTGTTTGATTTTTGGTTCACCTATTTGTACAAATATTTTTCCTTCGTGCATGAATGTGGATGTGAGGGTTTAAACTGCATCTCTACCCTTTTTTTCCCTTTCTTTTTCTGTTTCTTCTTTTGTGTGTTACTTTCTGTTTATGTGTATATGTGAATGATTCATCGTGTATCTTTCCATTTTTCTGTTGTTGTTGATTTGTTTTTGCTTTTTTTATCTTCTGTTTATTTTTATTTTATTTTATTTTATTTTAGTTTAAGGTGTATATAAATATATTTGTGAAGATTCAATCTGAATTCTTCCTCCCCACCCCAGTCTTTCTATTTTTCTTCTCCATTCATTTTGTGCTAGGTGTGTGTGTATATGACATGCATCCATTGCATTGTCATATAGAGTGGTGGTGGGGAGTGAGTATCAGGGAAAACATACCATAATCAGTAAACACCGTAATGAGCAAGTAGTTTCTGAATTCTAGTTCCCCATCCCCTACTTTATTTGACTTTCAAAACTGCAATAGAGCAAAGATTCCCATCCACAGTCATATTTCAAAATAGAACAAATCCAGAGCCAAGATCAGGGAAGAATAGAGGACTGAGCAACATCAGAAGGGAAAGCCCCTTACAAAGACACTGAATAACAGAATGAAAGAGAAAAACAAGAGATCTGTAACAAACCAAAGGAAGACCACAGGTAATTTCAAGTGAAACAAAGAGAAAACACCTGAAAAATCAGACTTGGGAGCCCAAACAATGGAAGCCACCAATGACTGGCCCCAGAATATGACAGGGATTAGAGAATGGATGGAAAGAGTGAATAATACTCAAGAAAGACAAGATACAACACTGAAAGAACTTGTAACAGAGATTTTGACAACAAAAAATTTCATCCAGAAAATAAATAACAAGATGACAAGCATGGAAAGCAGAAGTAACCCAGCAGAAGAAAGAATCTCAGAACTTGAAGACCACGACATGGAATTAACCTGATCTGTATAAAACATAGAAAAAAGACACAGAAAAAAAGAAGAAAGCCTACAAAAGATGTGTGATTACATCAAGAGGCCAAAACTATGCCTGATGGGTATTCCAGAAGAAGAAAGGGAAATGGAAAACAACTAGGAACAAGTATTCAAGGAGGTAAAAGAAAACTTTCCCCACCTCACTGCAGATATGACCAGTCAAACACAAGAGATAGAGAGAACCTCCACAAGATATCAAATGAGAAGACCAACCCCAAGACACATAGTAATTTGCCTACATAAAGTAGGAACAAAAGAAAAATTCCTAAAGGCAGCAAGAGTGAAAGGTCAGACTACCTACTCGGGAAAACCAATCAGAATAACAGCAGACCTATCAGCAGAAAAACTACAAGCAATAAGGGAGTGGAGTTCAATATCCAAAGTCCTCAAAGATAAACAATTTCAACCAGAATTTCCTACCCAGCCAAGCTCAGCTTCATCACTAATGGAGAATTAAAATCCTTCCCAGACATCTATTCCCTAAGATATTATGCAGCTTCCAGACTAGCTCTACAGGAGACACTTAAAAAGGTATTAAACACAGAAGAAAGAAAAAAAAGAACATCCACACACTTCCCAAGAGAATAGCAGAGCACAGAATCAAAAGAGAATGCAGCACAACAAGAAACTTGAAAACACACACATACATCAATTCCAAAGCCAAAAGAAAACAAACAAAGGAAAAACTCTATAAGACCCTCATGACAGGGATAAACAATTTCATTTCAATAATCAGCCTGAATGTGAATGGACTAAATGAATCACTAAAAAGATACAAAATGGCAAACTGGATAAGAAACCATGACACAATTATTTGCTGTATCCAGGAGATTCATCTCACCACAAGGGATGCACACAGACTCAAAGTTGAAAGATGGAAAGTGAGTTTTCAGGCAAATACATCACAAAAGAAGGCATGAATTCCAATATTAATATCAGACAAAACAGACTTTAAGCTGTCAAAATTTAAAAAGATGCAAAAGGACACTACATAATGATAAAAGTTTCAACCCATTAACAAGAAATATCCGTCTTAAACATATGTGTACCCAACACAGGAGCACCAGCATTTATAAAGCAATTACTAAGTAACTCAAAAAAGATATTGACTCTAACACTATTATAGCAGGGGACTTGAATAACCCATTAACAACCCTAGATAGATAATTCAGGCAAAAAATCAACAAGGAGATCCAGAACCTAAATTTGACATTTAACTAAATGGACTTAATAGATACCTACAGATTATTCCACCCAGCAACCACAGAATATACATACTACTTATCACCACATGGAATGTACTCCATGATTACTCACACCCTTGGCCATAAATTAAACATAAACAAATTCCATGAGGTTGAAATATTGCCATGCACCATCTCAGACCACAGTGGAATAAAAATGAATATCAACACCAACCAAATTTCCCCAAAACCTACAAAGATATGGACACTAAACAGCATGATGCTGAACAACTATTGAGTCAATGCTGAAATCAAAGCAGAAATTAAAAGATTCCTGGAAAAAAATGAAAATTAAGAACATCTTAACAAAACCTCTGGGATGCCACGAAAGCAGTTCTCAGAGGGGAGTTTTTATATCTATGGGCACACATCAAGAAAATGGAAAAATCACAAGTGGAGAGTCTAACAAATCACCTAAGGGAGCTGGAAAGAGAAAACTAACAAAATCCCAACTTTAGCAGAAGAATCCAAATCACCAAAATAAGACCCCAAATATGGGACACAGAAGACGAAAATATCATAGAAAACATCAACCAAACAAAAAGCTGGTTCTTTGAAAGAAATAGCAAGATTGATGGACACCCTAAAATAATCAAGAAAAAGAGGGAAAAAAAACCATATAAACACAATCAGAAATACAAAAGATCAAATGACAACTGACCCTGAAGGAATACAAAAGATTATCTGAGATTACTACATACACCTAGATAGAAACAAACTTGATAACCTAAATGAAATGGAGGAATTTCTGACATCACATAACCTCCCCAGGTAGAAATAAGAAGACATTGAGGCACTAAACAGCCCAGGAAACTGACTCTGTCATATGAAAATTATCTACAAAAAAAAAAAAAAAATCCCTGGATTGGAAACCATCCTGCAGAATTTTACAAAACGTACAAGGAGGAGCTGATACCAATCCTACTGAAAGGATTTTAGGAAATTGAGAAAGATGAAATTCTCCCCAAATCATTTTATGTAGCTGACATCACACTGATACCCAAACTGGGTAAAAATCCAACAAAAAAGAGAACTCAGGCCAATATCCCTTATGAACATAGATGTAAAAATCCTCAACGAGAATTCTAGCAAATTGGATCCTAAAACACATCTCAAAAATGATCCACCAAGACCAAGGAAGCTTCATCCCCAGGATGCAGGACTGGTTCAACATTCGCAAGACCATAAATGTAATTAAACACATCAACAGATGTAAAAACAAAAACCACATGATTATCTCATTAGATGCAGAAAAAACTTTTGATAAAATCCAGCATCACTTCTTGATAAAAACCCTCAAACACCTAGGTACACAAGGAACATACCTCAAAATAGTAAGTGCCATCTATGATAAACCCACAGCTAACATATTGCTAAATGGACAAACTGGGGACATTTCTCCTAAAAACTGGAACAACACAAAGCTGCCCACTGTCCCCACTTGTTCAATATTGGGTTGGAAGTCCTAGCTAGGGCAATTAGACAAAAGAAGGAAATCAAGGGTAACCAATAAGGAAAAGAGGAAGTCAAGTTATCCCCCTTTGCTGATGATATGATCCTATATCTTGAAATTCCAAGAGAATCTGTTAAAAACCTGCTTGCACTGATAAAGGACTTTGGAAAAGTCTCAGGGTACAAAATAAACATGCAAAAGACAATTGCATTCCTATAGACCAACAACAAGCAGACAGAGACCCATATAGAAAGCACAATCCCATTCACAATAGTCAAAAGAAAAAAATAAATAACTCAGCATCTTCTGAACCAGAGAAGTGAAAGATTTTACAATGAGAACTACAAAACACTGCTCAAAGAGATCCAAGGAGACACAAACAAATGGAAAAATATTTCATGCTCATGGATAGGAAGAACCAGCATTGTTAAAATGTCCATTCTACCAAAGGTAATCTACAGATACTATGCAATGCTCAGTAAATTACCAACATTATTCTTCTCAGGCCCAAAAATGACAATACAGAAATTCATATGGAAGCATAAATAACCATGAATAGCCAAAACAATCCTTAACAAAAGAAACAAAGCAGGAGGTATCACACTTATAGACTTCAAACTTTACTATAAGGCTACAGTAATCAAAACATCCTGGTATTAGTACAAAAAGGCACATAGACCAATGGAACAGGATAGAGTTTCCAGAAGCAAAGTTACAATTCCTCAACCAATTCATCTTTTAAAAAGCCTCCAACAACAGCCACTGGGGAGAGGAGAATCTATTCAGTAAAGGGGCTGGGAAAACTGACTGATCACATGCAGAAGATTGAAATAGGACCCCCACCTATCACCATACACAGAAATTAACTCTAAATGGATCAAAGACCTAAATGTAAAACCTCAAACTATAAGACATTTAGAATACTTAGGAGATGCCCTTATGGAAGTTGGAACTGGCAGCCAATCACTGATCAGAATTCTAAGTGCCCATACCATAAAACCTCGAACTATAAGAATCTTAGAAAATGCAGGAGACAACCTTATGCAAATTGGAACTGGCAACCAATTCCTGATCAGAACATAAGAAATTAGGTAGACAAGTGGGATGTCATCAAACTGACCAGTTTCTGCAAAGCAAAATAAACTATCAAAAGAGCAGGGAGTCAGCCCACAGAATGGGAAAAACTATTTGCCAACTGTATATCTGAGAAAGGCCTAACATCTAGTATCTACAAGGAACTCAAACATGCTGAAAGGAAAAAAAAACAAACAGCCCCATTAAAAAGTGGGCAAAAGACACGAATAGACACTGCTCCAAAGAAGATATACAAGAAGTCAACAGAAACATGAAAAAATGCTCAGCCTAATTCATCATCAGGGAAGTGCAAATCAAAACCATATTGACATATCACCTAACCCCAGTAAGAATGGCCATCATTAGCAAAACAAACACCAACAGATGCTGGCGAGGATGCAGAGAAAAAGGAATGCTTCTACGCTGCTGGTGGGAATGCAAACTAGTGCAAGATAGTGTGGAAGATAGTGTGGTGATTTATGAAAGAACTAGAAATTCACCTTCCACATGACCCAGCAATTCTCCTATTGGGAATATACCCAGAGGAACTCAAATCATTCTACAAAAAAGATACCTGTGCATGAATGTTTGATGCAGCTCTATTCACAATAGCAAAAACATGGAACCAACTACGCTGCCCATAGAAGCTGGACTAAACTAAAAAAATATGGTGCATATACACAATGGAATATTATTCAGTCATCAAGCAGGATAAACATAGGGACTTCGCAGTAACTTGGATGGATTTAGAGTCGATCATACTCAGTGATCAATCACAGAAACAAAAAACAGAATACCAAGGTTCTCACTCAAAAGTAGTCTTGAACGATTATCATAATACTTTAAGAAAGGAATTGGCAGTCATGGGAAACTGCCAGGGAAGGGGGAGGTGGGATTGGCAGTTGAATGAAACTGCTTGAGAAGGAGGGGCACACCTCCTCAACAAGGGTACCTGAATAATCAACATGTATACCTAACCCTAAATTGTACCCCACATCTTTAAAATAAAGAAATACAATAAAATACAAAAGAAAATCTTCCGAACTATAAATATATAAATTAAAAATTAGCCGGGCTCGGTGGCTCAGCCTGTAATCCCGCGCCTTTGGGAGGCTGAGGTGAGTGGATTGCCTGAGCCGGAGGGTTCGAGACCCGCCTGGGCAGTGAGACCTCATCTCTACAATAAATCAAAAAATTAGCCGGGCATGGTAGCACATGCCTGTAATTTTGGCCACTCGGAAGGCTGAGGTGGAAGGATCGCTGGAACCCAGCAGGTCGAGGCTGCGGTGGCCGAGAGCGGCCACTGCACTCCAGTCTGAGCGACTGAGTGAAACTCCAACTCAAAAATAAATAAATAAATAAATAAACACAGGTGAAAGTGAAAAAAAAAAAAGCAAAACTCTTATCTACAAAAGAAACAACAACAATTATCACTGGACTGACCTAAGACAATAGACTCTATGTAGCTATTAATCATCCCGCTTAAAAAATTGATAATATGTATCATGTTATCTACTTTTAAAACATTTATAAATGATATAAATATGAGAAAAGATTAAACAGTAAATTGAATGAAGGTAGGAATATACACATGTAACACTAGCACTGTGACCAGATTTTCCTACTAGGAACATTAAAAAATATGGTGATCATGAGCTCTGAGATTTATATATTCATTAGAAATAAGGAGACAACTAGTCTGGTGCACTGAAATTTTCTGGGTATTTTTGTCTTTCATAGTTTTATCATCATTTGTCTTGATAAGGATGTCTTTGTATTTATCCCTACTTGGAGTTTGTTGTGCTACTTAAATGTGTAGATTGATGCTTTTTATCAAAATTAGGATTTAGCCAACTATTGCTTCAAGTATATTTTCTGTCCATTTAATTCTATGTTCTTTTAAAATTACTTTCTTGTGTGTATGTTGGTATGCATAAGGGTTTTTCCTAGCTCTCTTGAGCACTGTTAATATTTCTTCTCTGCTTTTTTCTTCCTGTTTGTCAGATTGGATAACTTCTATTGATCTACCTTCAAGTTCACTGATTCTTTCTTCTGCCATTTCATATCTGCTTTTGAGTGCCTCTAGTAACCTTTTTATTTCAGTCATTTAGCTTTTAAATTCTAGAATTTCCATTTGAATTTTTTTTATTTGGATAGTTCAAGTAGATGTAAATTTCCTAACTACCCATTAAGATTATCTATTTTCCTATTATTTTTTTATTAAAATGATATTCTCACATAGTATATTGTGTTTTAAAAATTTTTGATGATTGAAATTATGTGTAAAGAACTGCAGGCATTATTTGAAGAACTGAATCATATTTTTGTCAGACTTAATATAATTTTGCCTCAGATAAGTAGTTGATCTTGAATCAGCTCACTATACAATTCATAATTTAATTGATTTGTACTTCAACTGAGTATATGTGACGACACTTCTATTTCTAGCTCAGTCTCACTCTTAACATGGAGCACTTCATAGATCTCAACTGAAATTTTGAGGTACCCTGTGTTCTGTTGGACTTCAGACTCCATGTCTTGACATCAAACAGATCTAAGTTTTGTTACTGTATTTTTAATTATAGCCTATGAAATTTTGCTTAAACATGTGTTTCTTTAAAAGTCAAATTATTATAATATCTTAAAGTAGTTGAATAGTTTGAATTAGGTAAAACTGAGATTAAACAAGATAAAATACACAAAGAATTATGAAAAGGCCAAGTATAAAATATATTTTAAATATATAAAATAATATTTCAAATAATGGATAAAAAGAATATTCGTAATCTATTTAGTTCTCACAACTTATTGACCGCTTTAAACCAAAAGCTGCATGCTATTCATATCCTAGTGAACATTTCTTTTTGATCAAATATTTATATCAGTATAAAGAGGTGATTTTAAATAATTGGCACCAACATGAAAAAGAAGAAATGATCCTAAATAGGAACTGACCAAACTCGCAAAATAAGTTTATATGATTTGAACTGTTAAGTTTTGTCAAAATGTGAAACTTCTTCTGAATGTGAGTTATGCAAATTGGTCAGAGCCTATGAAAAAGTATTGTTTGGTTTCTTTTCTATTTTTTGTTGTTGTTAAGTCAAAGTCTCACTCTGTTGCCCAGATGAAGTAGAGAGGCATGCTCACGGCCACCGCAGTCTTGAACTGCTGGACTCAGGCAATCCTTCTGCCTAAGACTTTCAGGTGGATGGAACTACAAGCATGAGCACCACATCTGGCTATTTTTTTTTTAAATCGTGGAGACGAGATATCACCAAGTTGCCCAGGCTGGTCTTAAATCTGTGAGCTCAGGCAATCTTCTTGCCTTGGTCTCCAAAATACTAGGATTACAGGTTTGAGCCACTGCACCTGGCTAGTTTCTAATAGATACATTCATTTAAAGATTAGATTTATTGAGATATACTTTAAAGTTTCTGGCTTATATAGTTAATAAATCCAACAATGATTAAACTTGTTAACTTAATGCATGAATGTTGATATATAATTTTATATCAGTAATTTATTCCTCAAAAGAGAGTTTGCAATATCTGTCAACATAACGTTAGTTACATATACAAATATTATAGTAATATTCATAAGTTATATTTAAAAGTATAAAATTGTATGTATTTTTTCTTGATTTTCTTATTGATTTCCACAGTATCTTTTCTATGTAGCTAAAAGTTGCTAATTTTTTTTCTTTTTAAAGATGGAAGTTACAACAAAACGTAAAGGTAACTTGCCTAGTGATTTATGCAGCATGACAGTTGAGAATAAATGTCTAGAATATAACTTTAGTATATGTTATCCTTCTTCATACAATATTTTCAGATGTCTTATATTTAGTCCAATTTTTATGTATTATATCTAATGTTGAGTTCAAGAATATTGAGATATAGAGAATATTACTATTATTCAGTCAACTAACAATGGAAGCCAGAATAGCGTCATGAAATTTTAAGTTACTGAATCCTATAACTAATAAAATCTTTACAAATAATCAGTGCATTTTCACCAACTTTTTATTCTTATTCACTGCATTAGATGCTAAAGATCAGAGATTCTCAACCTTGGCAGAGTGAATAATTGTTTTAAGGGCACAGTCTCTGCATATGAGAATGTTCAGTGGCATCCTGGATCTTTACCCACTAGATACCAGTAACACATTTTTTCCAGTTTTGACAATCAAAAATGGCTCCAGACATTGCTAGCATTATTGCTGTAGATGAAACTTTGGATAGGACTAATTAAGTCCCTGACCTCAATCTAGTGGGAGACACAAACACATGAAAAATAAATTAGAACAATGTCGATTGTTCTAAATGGTTTACAGTTACTAAATGGGATAAGGTAGTAGGTAATGGGGGAGACCAAATTCAAATAATGTGTTCAGGGAGTACTTCTTGAGAAGATAGCTCTTGAGCTGAAATTTGAAGGATGAAAGAGGCTGTATATGTAATGATATTAACAAAGTGTCAGTGTCTTTCAGATTAAAAGATGTCTAAATTTTCCCAGGAAAGCCAGGAAAGGATTTGCTCAGAAGTTTTATATCTAAGATAGAAACATTATGAATATGTTGGAGAACTGATAAAAGGTTATCTCACCTATGCAATGGAATTGAAATATCATCATTTTCTAGGACAGTTCCTAGTACCCTGATTCTCATAGAGTGACACATGATGACGCAGGTACAAAGGCTACAATGGTTATATTACAAAGGAGAGACCAAGCTTAGGAAATCCCAAACTTTGGTAATTACGGTAAACCTGTGTGTCCTACCTTTACTCTACAGGGAGACCTAATTTTTATCATGCTGCAGTGTAAACAAGACTACCCTTTGTTCTGAAAGGAGATTGTGTCTATCTTCCAAGGCTATTAACTACAAAAATATTATTTAAAGGATAGTGGTTAGCAAAAGGATAGTGTCTCTGCTGGATATGCAGAAATGCAACAGACTCATGATGAAACCTGTCTTAGAATATAAAGGAATGATACTATAGATTAAATCATGTCCTCTCCAAATCCATATATTGAAGCCCTAACCCCAACTGTGGTTTTATTTGGTTAAATGAGGTCATAAGTTTGGGGCCCTAATTCATTATTACTCTGTCCTTATATAAAGATGGAGAGATACCACAGATATCTGTTCACAGAGAAAAGGCCATGTGAAAACAAAGTGAGAGGCAGCCATCTGAAAGCTAAGGAGAGAGGCCTCAAAGGAAACCAAACCTGCTACAACCTTTATCTTGGAAATCCATCATCTAGAACTATGAGAATATACATTTCTCTTGTTTGAACCACACAGTCTGACATTTTATAATGAAACCTTGAGCTGACTAGTATGAATATTAATCACACGTGGACGCTTGAAATCTAGATTGCAGGTAACATAATAAGTGAGTCTTCAGAGAGAAAAAAATAATCTTGAGCAGTACCTAAAAATATTTTGGCATCAAAATGTTTGGAAGGACTACAATCTTGACTACTTAGGATAATAAATTAGCAAATCACAGTTCAGTAGGTATTGGCAGAATACATGGAATTGTGACTGGATTCCTTACCCAAACAATAGCAGTAGTCCAATTATCCGTATTGTTTTTTTCTCTAGTTCCCTGAGCCCTAAGTCTGATAGGGCAATACAAATAAGGTCACATGACACATGAACATTCAGTAGTTTGCATGGCAGGTAAAGAAGCTTGAGCTAAGACAACTTAAGTCCTTTCTAATAGACAGGAAGCATGCTGCTCCTTTGCTCCAGAAGAAGATTATCTAAGAATGTAAGCTCACCTGACCTTTATACCAGAGGAAAAAAAAACTATATCTTCCTAACTTGTTGTTATGTAAACATCCTTGAAAAAAAAGATATTCCAGAATAAAAGCAATCCTTGTGTTATTTGAAACATATATAGAAATAGGAGAGAACAATAAGGAATCATCTTCCAACATTTAAAAGAAATCAGAGGAGAAGGAACTATCACATTTTTACTGAGAAATAATTTTTCTTGTGATAGTGTTTAAAAAACAAAATATATGGGCAACGTCCTCAGTTCCCTTCCTACTGTGGGAGCTTTTCTGGCCTGCTAAAAAAAATCTTGCTTTCAATAAAAAATAATGTAATATGTGTATACCTGTAAAATGCAATTTGAGAAGAAACAATATAGTGGGCCCTACTGTAAAAATATCTTTCCCATTATTCATGAGTAACACCTGAAATGCTATCTGCATTTTAGTGAAAAGTATTTCCCCAACCCTGAAGTCTTCCTTTTGGAAAACAAAGAGTTCTGAGAATGATAATACATTGTAACTAATATTTTGAAGTTAATTTTAGAAGTAAGTTTAGCTCAATGATTACTTTCCTTGAAATAGGAGCACTGGATACTAGTTGGGAATCATTGAAGATGGAAAGATATAAAAAGAAAATGTAGATGAAGTCACTAAGTGTTAAAGAAATGTTAAGCAATATTTGTATTAGACCTGTCTATCTTGTGCTTATGTTGCAATTAATTTTTACATTTAGAATTATAAACTAGTAAGGGCTAATGTATACTATTAGTATGTACATGTTTTTATAATGACTCAATTTTCCAAAAACCTATTCTTAGATAGATTCTACACCTAAAACAAAAATTATTGGTAGGTAGCTCCTTGAAAAATTAAATTTACTTGTCTATTAATGAGTACAGTATTTAAATGATTTCAAAAATTCTGCATCAATCCTTAAAAATTAATAAGCACAGAGAAGGACTTCTACATGAAATGAGTAAATAAATGAATATGTGCATGATAATTTACTTAAATATACATAATAAATTTAATATCTATAATATATGATATATACATACATATGCATAAATATAAGTATAGTTCTAGTCCCTAAAGATATTTTTCTATTTCATATGCATCTGAATAACAGCAAGGCAGTCAGTATATTAGTATCAGCTATGTGGTACCAATAATAAATTCTAAAACCATGCAGAAGCAAGCAATTCACTGCAAACAGAAATGAACAGAAAAAGACTTCTTTAAAAAAGAAGCTTCTTTATAATTCATGCAGATAGTTGAGACATAGGAAAGGTGAAGATACGGCAACTGAAAATATGATAGTATATGGCAGGAATATTGTAAACTCAGTAGTGTCCCCATCCCCACCAATCCATATGTTGAAACTCTAATCTCAAATATGACTATAATTGAAGATAGATTCTTTAAGGTGGTAATTTAGGTTAAATAAAGTCATAAGAGTGGGGCCCTAGTCCAAAAGGATGAGTAACCTTACGGAAAGAGGAAGAGAAACCAGATAAAACCAGATAATTTCAATCTCTCTCTCTCTCTCTCTCTCTCTCTGTCTCTCATTCTTGCTCTCTCACTCTATTTTGTGAACATACAGAAGAAAGGCTATGTGAAGACACCATGAGAAGGCAGTTGTCTGTAAGCCAGGATGAGAGTCCTCATCAGAAACCAGCCTTGAAGACACATTGATTTCGGACTTTACTTCCAGAACTATGAGAATATAAATTTCTATTGTTTAAGCTACCCAGTCCTTCATTATTTTGTTAAGACAGCCTAAGAAGATTAATAAATACATAAGATACATGTCAAGACAGTGGATGTATACTTTAAGTAAGCTAGGAATTTGACACAAATGTCCTTTTGCAACATGACAGAAACTTATTTTTAAATAAGTAGATGGGTAAATAAGTGAATGTGTGCATGAATAACTGAGGAATTCTTTTTTGGTAAAAGGAAGTAACTGCAAATTTTCGCACAGTGGCAAAGCACAGGAACAGTACAGGAGAGTGAATGTGCAAGTGGTTTATTTACTTGCACTTAGCAGTAAGGGGGGCCTAATCCAGAGAAGATTACTCAAATCCATGATGTGATGAGCACTTGCCATGAGGGAAGAATAGATGCAGTAAAAAGGAAGGGAAGGATGGAAAAACAATGAGAGGAAACAGACTGATTTTATATGGAAGCAGGGAGAAATCAAATGTAGATCTGTGTTTTAAATCCTAAGAGAATTGTGAATAGTAACACTGAATTCAAGTATGGGAGTCATATTTGGTGGAAATAAATGTTTGAGTTGGAAGGAAAGATTTAAGATGACAACTGAATCTGAAGGAAGAATGATTGGAATACTGATACTGATATATATCGAGATTGAGGGAGATGGCAGAAAGAAGTAGAAAGATTTTGATATCCCCATAGAGAATATCACTGAAATTATCAGAGATGATTCAATCTTGAAAGAAGAGATTACTGCTGGGTAAGAGAAAACAAAGTTCCCTTATTAAAGAGTAAATACCTAAAATTCATTTAACGAGGTTAATTTATTGTGGTAGTTTCTGTTCTGCTTATTCATTCTCATCTAGTATAAAATCTTATTGCTAAGCTAATATTAAGCAAGACTTAGAGTAGTTTTGTAGTTTTGACCAATAAATTGATGGTATCTAGCATTTTTCATAGTTCTGGGCAGAATATTAGATATCAAAATATGTGTTAAACATTATTGCTTTCTTTAATATATTTTCCTAGTTTCTATGACTGGACTTATGAGTTAGCATGTGGTTAAACCTCATGCCATCAAAACAGAAACTCAGCTGGGCTCGGTGGCTCAGGCTGTAATCCCACGCTTTAGGAGGCTGAGGTGAGTGGATAGCCTGAGTCCACGGGTTCGAGACCTGCCTGGGAAACTTGGCAAGACCTCATCTCTACAATAAATCAAAAAAATCAGCCGGTCATGGTACCACGTGCCTGTAATTCCAGCTACTTGGAAGGCTGAGGAGGAAGGATCTCCGGAGCCCAGCAGGTCAAGGCTGCAGTGGCCAGAAGTGGCCACTGCACTCCAGTCTGGGCGACAGAGTGAGACTCCAACTCAAAAACAAACAAACAAAAAAACAGAAATGCTGCTCTGGAACCATAGATTTAAAATCTTTAAAATAAGTTTAAAAATAAAATAAAGTATTTAAGATAATATATTTAAAAATTTACAATAGTATTCAAAGTCAGCATATTGAAATAAGATTTATTTATAACAAATATGGCTAAATCTACTCATTCAGAAATATAATATAAAATATATTACTTTTTGTTTTAATGAAATAATACATATCTAACTAGAAAAATATTTGACATAATAATCTTAGTAATAGTTGTAGGAGAAAATTCCAAAGTTAATAAAGTTGTTGCAGTTTTAGAAGTTTTATGGAAAAGTTTTAGTGCTTGCCAATAGTTCATGATAAATAATATTGTTAATCTCATCTTATAGATGAGAACTCTCAGGGTATTTAAGTAACTTGAACAAAATCCAAATTTTGTGCTACAGTAGACTGAATTCAAAGAATATTCTAAATCGTGGGCATATACAGTGTAGTGTATTTACATACATAAATTTAAATATTTTTGTAACCTATAGTTTTCAAGGGTTGCATGATTTACCTTTGTTATATTTAGAAAAGCACTAATTTTGTTGTTACTTTTATTTGAGACATAGGAGAGGGGATCCCCCTAAAGCAACAATAATGTATTGATTAAAAGATGTGTATTTGTTTTTACATGTTTAAACTTCAGCTACCTTCTAAGTATTCTCTGTTTGATGCAATACACCTATTGAGACAATTTTTCCAATGCTCAAAAGAGTTTATGAACACATCATTTTTGATACCTTTTAGTGCTTCTGCTGTTTTTTCTTTCTCCTCTTCCATATTTACACAATGTTTCCCTCTGAGAATTTTTTCTTCTGGAAAAAACAAATTAAAAGTTGCTTGGGTTAGATTGTGTGATTAGGGAGAATGGGGCACAGGGTCATGCCAATTTGGGTCAAAAACTGTTGAAAATAGCATGGTGTGGGCCAGTGTGCTTGTAAATCACCCATCATGAAACCAGCAAACACGCTGAAAGAATCTCCAAAAAATATTTCACTGAAGACAAACACAGCAGCTCACAACACTAACTGGTAGACTGCTGCT
Source organism: Carlito syrichta (assembly GCF_000164805.1). NCBI lineage: Eukaryota > Metazoa > Chordata > Mammalia > Primates > Tarsiidae > Carlito > Carlito syrichta. The sequence continues at coordinate 733,669 of NW_007247862.1, read as the reverse complement.
GATGGGTCCTTAGAACACTTACCTAGCAGGGGAAGCCTGCACTACAAGGGGCCTATCCTCCGGATAATCCCAGTTTTTTGGGAATCCCCCTTTATGCTGGTATACTCAGCATTTAGGAAGTATTCCATGTACATAATATGAGTTCCATGAATTTTTGTCTTGTTTTTATTATAATGTCCTAAATTAGAAAAATCTTCCAGGTTTTGTTATGCATAAAAATATAAGCCACTCATTCTTAAAGTTTTGTTTGAGATAATGAAAGTATGGGGGTTGTTATAAAACAGGTAAAACACTGGGACTTCTCCTGAAATTGGTGTCATTCTCCCATTAAAATGAAACAAACACAGATACAGTAAAATTTAAAATATAACCTGGTTTCAATTTTGTAAATTTCTAATGACTTCCCTGAGACCAATTAAGTAATTGAGCTAATACAAATTATGTAGCTCTTGACAATGATCCAGGCAGTGAGGAACAAAGCTGTGGTTCTAGTGAAATAACAGATCAATTGGCAAACTGAGGCCTAAGCTTATGACAGTCTCCCCAAAGGGAGGAGAGAACTTGCAGAATTGAGACTTTAACAACATTTAGTTAAGACTAATTTCTGATCTTGGGGGACAAGATGGCCACCGAACCGGTCAGACTGTGAGAGTCTCCACAGGGGCAAGTGTTCATAAAGACTCTCTGCATGAGTAGGCATGTGTTGGTGGGAGAGTGACAGCCTGTCTAAGGGGATACTTGGGTTCATGTACCCAGAACCCCCCTCTGAGGGTGACTGCAAGCCCACACCACCCTGAGATTTGGACCACAGTGTTCAAAACCAGCTGCTGCTCACCTGAGAGGAACCTGCTGAGTCTGGCAGATTCTCTTCACCTGGTATCAGGCCCACACCATCGCCTGTTGTAGCAGATCAGCTGGAGTCCTGAGTCTGATTGGTGGAGAGAAAGGATTGGGGAGAATGAGGGAGGAGGCCCATGCCTGGTGAAGAAACACTGACTGAATATATTTTCTCTATTCCAGGACCAAGCAGAGACCTGCATTGCCTTGCCCCACCCAGCTCCGCCCAGTTCTGCCCAGCTCCACCCAGTTCCACCCAGCTCCACTCAGCTCTGCCCAGGCTCCGACTTGGGACCTAAGGTAGCTGCATTAAACTGGGAGAGACAGAAGCCCCTCCCTCATGCTAAATGGAACACAAACAGGTCAGATCTGAGTGGCAGACTTGGCAGGCCAAGCTAGGTGAGTTCAGATCTGATACACCATCTTTCCACAGCAGGCCTGGGGCATCTGACCCAAGCTGTGAGCAACCCTATGAGCCTGCGATGAGAGCTAGAGATCAGTGCTGAAAGGACACTGGACTTACAGGAACAACCTCAGAGTGAGTTTGGCTCCTTTTTTAAATTTTTAAAATTTTTATTCTTTGTGAGTTTTGCTTATTTTTGTTTGTTAGGTTTTTTTTTTGTCTTAGATTTTTTTCTTCTCTCTTCTTTCTGTTTTTGCTAACATTTTGGCACTTGCTTTGTATCTCTTATTTTACTGATTTATTTCTTCAGACTTCCTGTTTGTGTATGGGAAGAGTACATCAATAGGGAGTTGGTTGGGTTGTGTGTTTGTATGTATGTTTTAGTTAGTTTTTTTTTACTCTTTATTGTCTTTATGTCTCTTTTCATTTGTTAGTTGGTACATCTGTCTGTTTTCCATCTTACTCTTCTCTGTCTCCAACTTCCTCTTGCCCCCCCCCCTTGCTCCATTATTTTGCTTTTTCTTACCTCATTTTGCTTTCAGGGAATAAGCCTATATCCCCGCTGGACAGATTGCAAGGCAATGGAAAGTGGGTTCCGGGGTGGCCATAAGCCTGTCAGTGGATACTGGGATCTGCAGGTTCCGGGGTGGCCATAAGCCTGTCAGTGGATACTGGGATCTGCAGATAGATTTTGAATTACAGCTCCCCCCTCAATTACATCTCAAAACTGCAAGAAGTACAGCCCTCAACCCACAGTCCAGCTTCAAAATTGAACAAAGTCAGATGGTTCACATAAGAAAAAATAGGAGATTGAGCAAAGAAAAGTAAAAGCAACCCCACCATTCCTGAATAACAGAATTAAAGAAGGGAGGGGGAAAAGTGGGGGGAAGGAAAATCTACACAAATGAAAACAAAACAAAAGAAGAATATGGGTCTTACACAGACCCGTGGGAGGTCAGACACTGCGAAAACAGACTTTGGAATGCAGACAATGAAGAGCCGCAGAATGATTGGCCACATACTACAAGTACAGATATCAAGACATTAATAGAGAGAATAAACAGAATTGAGGAGAGACAAGAGGAAAATAGGAAGGAGTTGATAACTGAGATAACAACAGTAAAGAATCCTGTGAATGAAATAAATAACAAACTGATAAGCATGGAAAGCAGAATTAGCCAAGCAGAAGAAAGAGTCTCAGAGCTTGAGCACTAAAATATAGAACTAACTCAAACTTTCAAAAACATAGAAAAGAAGCTTTAAAAGACAGAACAACACCTTCAAGAGATGAGCAATTATTGCTAGAGCATAAACCTAAGAGTAATTGAACTTCCTGAGGCAAAAAAAGAGACAGAGACTACCCTGGAACAAACATTCCATGAAATTATTCAAGAAAACTTCCTTCATTTCATAAGGGATGTGAAAATTCAAACAAAAGAGATTCAGAGAACCACTGCAAGACAACAACTGAGAAGAACAACTCCCAGACACCTAATAATATGCCTAAACAAGGTAGGTATAAACGAAAAAATCTTAAAGACAGCAAGAGAAAAAGATCAGACTACCTACCAGGGAAGACCAATTAGAATAGCAGTAGATTTATCTATAGAAACTCTTCAGGCTAGGAGAGCTTGGAGCCCAATCTTCAAAGTTCTCAAAGGTAAGCAATTTCAACCAAGAATAACATATTCGGCTAAGCTAAGTTTCATCAGTGAGGGAGAATTAATCTTTTCCAGGCATTCAGTCCCTAAGAACTTATGCTGCCTCTAGACCAACTCTACAAGAAACACAAAAGTATTAAACACAGAAGAAATGGAAAAACGAACGACAACATTCTTCATAAGAGTGTAGGAAAAAGACTGAAATATGCATGAATCAACCCAAAAATCAAAAGAAAGACAGCAAACAAACAGGAACAACAACAACTCTACAAGAACCTCATGACAAGGATAAACTCTCGCATTTCAATAATAAGCCTGAATATGAATGGACTAAATGCACCACTGAAAAGACATCGAATGGCAAAATGGATAGAATATCATGAGGCAACAATATATTGTCTCCAAGAGACTCATCTCACCAGAAATGACACTCACAGACTGAAAACAAGAGGATGGAAAGCAAAATTTCAGGCAACAGAACACAAGAAAGCAGTATTTGCAGTCGTAATAACAGACAAAATACCCGTTAAGATATCAAAAATTATAAAAGATAAAGAAGGTCACTACATAATGATAAAAATTCCAATCCATCAGCAAGAAATATTCATCCTAAACATATATGCACCCAACATAGGATCACCAACTTCCATAAACAGCTTATAGGCAAACTTTAAAAAGATACTGACTCTAATACAATCATAGCTGGGACTTTAATACCCTACTCACAAAAAATAAGCAAAAAATAAGCAAGAAGATCTAGAAGCTCAATGTGACTCTTAACCAAATGGACTTAATTGATACCTACAGAACACTGCACCGAACAACCATAACATATACATTCTACTCATCACCACATGGAACATTCTCTAAGATCAAATATATCTGTGGTCATAAATCAAGAATAAACAAATTTCATAAGATTGAAATTTTGCCATGCACCTGCTCAGACTACAGTGGAATAAAAATAAATATCAACACCAACAAGGTTCCCCCAAAACACACAAGACATGAACACTAGACAGCGTGATGCTAAGCAACTTCTGGGTCAACATGAAAATCAAAACACAGATTAAAAGATATCTGGAAACAAATGAAAATGAAGAAACATCTTGCCAAAATCTCTGGGATGCCATGAAAGCAGTAGTAAGAGGAGAATTCATATCTCTACAAAATCACATGAAGAAAATGGAAAGATCACAAGTTAACAGCCTAACAAGTCACCTAAGGAAGCTAAAAAGCAAGACCATCAAAACCCTAACTTCAGCAGAAGAATCCAGATCACCAAAATAAAAGCCCAAATCTAGGACATAGAAGACAAAAAGATAATACAAAAAATCAAGGAAACAAAAAGCTGGTTCTCTGAAAGGGTAAACAAGATTGATGGTCACCTAGCTAGACAGACCAAGAAAAAGAGAGAAAAAGCCCAAATAAACACAATTAGAAACACAAAAGATGAAGTCATATCTGATCGTGAAGAAATACAAAAGATTATCAGAGACTAATATGTACAATTGTATGGAAACAAACTTGAAAACCTAAAGGAAATGAAGGACTTTCTGACATCACACAACCTCCCCAGGTTGAAACAAGAAGAAATCGAGACCCTAAATAGACCAATAACGATCCATGAAATTGACTATGCCATAAGAAAACTACCTACAAAAAAAACCATGGTTCAGATGGTTTTCCAGCAGAATTCTACAAAACGTACAAGGAGGAACTGATACCAATGCTGAAAGTATTCCAAGAAAGATGGAACTCTCCCCAAATCATTTTATGAAGCTAACATCACATTGATACCCAAGCCAGGTAAAGATCCAACAAAGAAATAGAGCTGCAGGTCAATATCCTTGATGAACATAGATGGTAGAATTCTCAACAAGATCCTAACTAACTGGATTCAACAACACATCTCAAAAATCATCCACCATGACCAAGTAGGCCTCATCCCTGGGATACAAGTCTGGTTCACAATTGGTAAGACCATAAACATAATTAAATACAGTAACAGACATAAAAACAAAAACCACATGATTATGTCATTAGATGGAGAAAAAACTTTTGATAAAATCCTGCATCCCTTCTTGATAAAAACCCTCAAAATAGTAAAAGGCATCTGCGAGAAACCCACAGTCAGCATGCGACTACACAGACAGAAATTGGAACCATTCCCCTTGAAAACTGGAACAAGGCAAGGATGTCAACTCTCACGCCTTCTGTTCAACATAGTTTTGGAAGTCCTAACTAGAACAATCAGAGAAGAGAAGGTGATCAGGTGTATCCTAATAGGAAAAGAGGAAGTCAAGTTATCTCTCTTTGCAGACAACATGATTCTATAACGTGAAAATCCAAAAGAATCTGTCAAAAACCTCCTTGCATGGATAAAGGACTTTGGCAAAGTCTTTGGGTATAAAATAAATGTGCAAAAGACAATCGCATTTTTATACCACAATAATAAACAAACAGAAGCCCAAATAAAAAGCACAATTCCATTCACAATAGCCACAAAAAAATTAAAAAACCTCGTATCTTCCTAACCAGAGATACGAAAGACCTTTACAGTGAAAATTATAAGACACCAGTCAAAGAAATCTAAGATGACACAAAGAAGTGGAAAATTATCCATGCTCATGGTTTAGAAGAATCACCATTGTTAAGATGTCCATTCTACCTAAGGCAATCTACACATATAATGAAATTCCCATCAAATTACCAGCAGCATTCTTCTCAGACCTACAAACAACAATACAGAAATTCATATGGAAACATAAACGACCATGAATAGCCAAAATAATCCTCAGCAAAAACAACAAAGCAGGAGGTATCACACTACCAGACTGTAAACTTTATTATAAAGCTACAATAATCAAAACAGCCTGATATTGGTACAAGAACAGGCATATAGACCAAAGGAACAAGACAGAGATTCCAGAAGCAAACCTCAATTTCTCAACCAACTCATCTTTGACAAAGTCTCCACTACCAACCACTGGGGAGAGGAGAACCTATTCAGTAAATGGTGCTGGGAAAACTGGCTGACCACATGTGGAAGATTGAAACAGAACCCCTACCTATCCCCCCACACAAAAATTAACTCTAAATGGATCAGAGACCTAAATGTAAAACCCCAAACTAGAAAAACCTTAGAAAATGCAGGAGACACTCTTATGGAAACTGGAACTGGCAACCAATTCCTAATAAAAACCATAAGCGCCCATACCATAAGAGATAAGATAGACAAGTGGGACCTAATCAAACTGACAAGTTTTTGTAAAGTCAAAGAAACCATCAAGAGAGCAGAGAGAGAGCCCACAGACTGGGAAAAAATATTTGCCAACTCCATGTCTGACAAAGGCCTAACATCTAGGATCCACAAGGGACTCAAATGTGCTGAAAAGAAAAAAAACAAAAAGACCCATTCCAAAGTGGGCAAAAGATATGAATAGACAGTTCTCAAAAGAAGACATGTGAGCAGCCAAAAGATAAATGAAAAATGTCCAACTTCACCAGTCATCAAAGAAGTGCAAATTAAAGCTACACTGAGATACCACATAACTCCGGTCAGAATGACCATCATCAGTAACTTAAAAAATAACTGATGCTGGAGAGGATTTGGCAAAAAGGGAACACTTCTACACTGTTGGTGGGAGCGTAAACTAGTACGGCCTCTGTGGAAAACAGTGTGGCGATTCCTAAAGGTTCTAAAAATCGACCTTCCACATGAACCCGCAATCCCCCTACTGGTAATATACCCGGAAGAACTCAAATCACTCTATAAAAAAGATACCTGCACAAGCATATTTATGGCAGCATTGTTCACAATAGCAAGAACATGGAACCAACCATGCTGCCCATCAAAAGATAAAAAAAAAATGTAGTACATATATACAATGGAGTATTATGGTAGCCATAAGGAAGAACAAAATCATGATCTTCACAGCAACCTGGATGGAATTAGTATCTATAATACTTAGTGATCTTTCACACAAAGAACTGAGTATCTCATAAATGGACCTTGAACAACTATCGTAATATTATAAGAAAAGGATTGACAGTAGCAGTAAACTGAGGGGGAGGTGGGGGGGAGGGAGGTGGGATTTGCAATAGTGGAAATCTGCCTGGGAAAGAGGGCACACCTCATCAGCAAGGGTACCTGCACAATGAATATCTGTATACCTAACCCTGAATTGTACCCCAGAATTTTAAAATAAAAAATTTAAAAGTAAAAAATAAAAAAAGGCTAATTTCTGCAAGGAAAAAAAAAATTTGAGTCGGGGATCTCACTCCATCACCCAGGCTAGAGCATGGTTGCACATTCATGGTTCACTGTGGCATTGACTTCCTGGACTCAGGCGATCCTTCTACCTCAGCATGACAAGTAACTAAGTCTACATACCCATGGCACCACACATGGATAATTTTTTGATTTTTTTGTAGAGATGAGATCTCACTCTGTTGCCTAGGCTAGTCTCAAACTTTTGGCCTCAAGAAATTCTCTTGTCTCATCCTTACAAATTGCTGGGATTACAGGCATGAGCCACCATGCCCAGCCAAACAATCTTGATTTTTTTTTCCCTCTATGCCAGAAGTAGTAGAATGGGAAATTATACAACTTGAGGCCATTTACATCTCACTTTTTATAAATATTATATGTAATCATATTACTGAGGTTGTGTTTTTCTAGGTAAATGTTACATTTGCTCCCTTTCTTCAAAATTGCCTGTCAAAATTTTATTTCCTTGTTTTTTTTTCCATTCCAGGCTTTCACAGATGTTGTCACTCCTATTTTTTCACCTCAGTTCTTTTTTTCCTCTTCGTTTCCAGCAATAGGATATTCATCTTTTTTGCAATAAAACTCACCATCTTTCATGCAAAATGACCCATCTGCAAACACTTGCAATTTTACTTGAAATGGTCTCAGCAAAACAGCTCCTAAATAAATGTGGTGCTCTATTAAGAATATTATACAAACTATAACAGAATAATAATATGCAACAATCAACCCCTCACATCTGAGGGTTTTGCATCAGTGAATTCAACTAATTTTGGATGGAAAATATCAGGAAAATATTCCACAAACCTCTCCAAAGTGAAACATGAATTTGATGTATACCAGGACTATGTTGAATCCCTGTGATTGAAATGATGTGCAGGCATACAAGTACTACATGTCACCTAGAGATCATTTACAGACTACAGAAGGATATGCATAGGTTATATGTAAATTCAACACAATTCTATATGCGATTACAGATTTTGTTATCTGTAGGGAGTCTGAAATCAATCCACCACCAAGGGACAACTGTATATGCACATATATGTATTTAATACACTTATATCCATGCATTTAATTACTGCAGAAACCACATTGCAATCTCTTCTTACAAATCAGAAAGTCAAGTGACTTTCTCAAAGAATAAACATGGTAAGTATGAAACTGGTCATGTCTTCAGACTAAGAGTTTATTACTCTTCTCGTGAAGTTTTTTTAATATAAACATGTTATTGTAATAACTTAATATTCATATTAATAAATCTCTTTTTTATATATGTTTATTGAGTAGTGGATAGCACACAGGCAGGTTTCTTTTTAAAGTATAATGATTTTCTGCTAACCAAGAGCTAAGGTAAATTGCCATGGGACAAAACATTGATAATGTATAAGCAAAGTATTGATTGTGCGTATTTCTCCACATACAGGGAATATGATACACAGCTAAATTATAGTAAAGTATATATTTTTTCTTTTGACAAGGAATTATATTTGAGTAAAAACAAAAAAAACAAATGTTTGATAAATATGTATTAATATTTTCAGTTATCTGGAAGATATACCCTTGTCACTTAAAGTTGGGGAAATTGAGTTAGTTAAGACTCTGTATTGCAAACTGAAACTCAAAGTAAATTAGTTCAGGCAACAGAGAAAATGTACTGGTAGAACTGGAGAATTTTGCGTAACTATGTTCAGTTGGGTGTCATGGCCAACTGGAACTTCTAAAACTTTGTTCTCTCCATCTTTCATCTCTTCTTTCTGACTGATTCTCTCAGATCACCTTATTCTGCATAATTGGAAATGTGACAACCTGCAGAGTTTATATCTCATGGCTTTACAATAGGGAGTGACAGACACTGCTTAGCTGAGCTTAAAAACTGTCAGCCTAATATTCTGATTTCCCAAGGGATAACCATCTTAATATCAATCAAGCAATGAGAAGCGGCAGGGTCACCAAGCACATGCATGGCTACTGAGGTCCCAGACCTGTGGATCAAAAAATGACATTAATGATAGAACAGAAATTGAAGGCATGCATAACAATTCTAATTATCTCTTTGAAGAAGAGATAAAATGTAGGTGGTGGCAGCAGAGTCTCATAAATATAATACAGAGAAGTGGCTATGAAGACTAAGTGTGATTTACAATTATATAGATGCACTCAAGCCATCTTCGTTTGGAGGCTGGTTAGGAAGTAGATATTTGTAAAGAAACCAGCACACAATAAATTGTATTATCTCCTAAAGTTACAAGATAAGCTGAACAACCACTCATTAGCTTTTCCTCATGCCATGCTGGTCAGATCCCTAATATACAGTAACTCAATAAAATCAACAGCACTCTTACAGTAAAAGTTATAATTTCAATTGAACGGTAGCTCAGTGATTAATCTACCCAAAATTCTGAAGAAGATAATTCAACATAATTCATAATAATGTCTTTATTTGAAACACAAACACTAGAAGGCAATATATTGAGATGCTTCAAACTCTTAGCAAAGATAGAGTTAAGTATCTTGGTCTTAATATGGAACAAAGATAGTTTTAATATGAATAACTCAGGCCCTCAAATGAATATCCATTTCTTGAGCCAGAAGAGTCACTAGCTTTCTCATGTGCATTGTAGTTATGCCAAAACCAAACTAAGAGTATGTCTGCCTCCTTATTCTTCTGTCTCCTTCTTTGTTATTCACTTGCCAACATTTTCAACTAATGCTTATAACTGTTTCATTTCCTCATAAACTAAAAATGTAATACAATACTGATGCAGTTCTTTCTTTAGTAATATATTGGGTGGAGCAGGGTTTGATATTCTCATTCAGCTGTTTATAGCCAGAATTATGAAAGTCACTTTTGGCACTAAATTGAAGGTATAATGAATAGAAGCAATGGGCAGGAAAATAGAAAAGCAATTTCTCCCATACAAAGATCTTGCTTTTTTAGTCATTAATAGCCTCACTAAAAATTATACCACATATTAGGGAAATGAAGAGTGAATTAGTAAAAACGTGTGGTTTCTATATTTCATTTTTCCACTATTATTATCTGTCATTTAGTTGTAGAGTGATGACAGGTATTTGGTTTTATTTAAGTTCTTAGAGAAGACAATTTCTGCCCTAGCAGTTTTTCATTGAATGTGCACAAATTCAGGACATTAGACATGATTTGGTTTATATAGAGATGCGTTTTCTCCCTGAGAGGTATGATATTTTACTGATAATTTTTCACTAATTAAGGGGGGAGATAATTGATGCCATCAAAAAGACTTCAAAGGATAAGTGAGTAGTTCTTACAGTCATTATTATAAAGAAATCTTAATATTCTTATCATAATATAAAGTTGCAGATATCATTACAATATTGGATGTGCCTAGATACTTATTTTGTTACTAGACAACCACATCAACAAAAAGTCTTCTGAACAAAAATATCAAGTTACTTTGGGCAAAAATCTTATAATTATGAAAAGAGAAATTTAAAAGTAATATTTTATTACATAAATACAAATATAAAGCTACAAATGTCAAATCTTTTTTTTTTTTTTGGAGTTGGAGTCTCACTCTGACACCCAGCCACTGAGACCTCGACCTGCTGGGCTCCAACAATCCTTCCGCCTCAGCCTTCCAAGTAGCTGGAACTACAGGCGCGCGCTACCACGCCTGGTTAATTTTTTTGATTTATTGTAGAGATGCGGTCTCGCCAAGTTGCCCAGGCAGGTCTCGAACCCACGGGCTCAGGCAATCCACTCACCTCAACCTCTCAAAGCGTGGGATTACAGGCTGAACCACCGAGTCCAGCTATGTCTAATAAACTTTAAATGAATTATCTTCTTTTAAAGACCAAAGGAAACTACTGTATTACCAATAAATTTTCATTATGTCATTTTACAGAGGAAAAAAGAGACAAAGCTTTTTCTTGGTCCTTCCCCACTGAAGTCAAGGATTAAACACTTAAGATAATGTTGTTATCATTCCTGTGGAAATTGGAATGAACACTCTGAAATTAAGCTGCAGAATTTGCCTCCAATTAGTGGTGACTGGTTGTATGTATATTTTCTAAATCATTTTTGGTTAGAGACAAAATAAACATTGATGCTTCCAAACCAATGTACAGATGGGGAATATAGCAGGAAAATAGCTTCCAAAGCTTCCCTATAGGACTTGAATTATGTTTTGAACGTTATTTATCATTCGGCTTTAAAAGTTTTCTGGAAGAGGATGTATCTTGTTTTTTACAGATTACACATGAGGTTACCTGTCTTTTCAGTGACACAGGCTCAGAAAATCCTTGTCCAAAGATGTTCCACTTTGGTCTAGTGCATTTTTCTTTGGCAAACTTTCGCAACTTGTCGGCATTACTAAGTATGACTGTCTCTAAGGTACTTGCTGCCAGTAGGACAACAGGAACTACCCACTGCATTAAAAAGTGTATAGTATTTTAAAAACTTATTTTCCAAAGGAGTAGAAAAACTGATCTCCTCAGCTGACAAATGTAGAACACTTCGTATTTAGACATAAATATGCTTCTCTCTTTCTCATAATTATTTTAAATAGCTCTAGTTTACAGATATTCTACACATTCAAAGACAATCAGCAAGCAGTTATAGTAAGCCACGTGTCTTTGTTTCTTCTGAGGATGAACACAATCCAAAGTGAAAGACTGGGAAAACTGATGATTGAAAACAAATTTACATACATATTTCCTTAATAGAGCTTTTGTAGTTATAAATTACTCCTGTGTGCAGCCTCACTGTTCAAATATCATTATTGTTTTTTGTTCTTATTCCCTCCAGGGTAAATTTCAGATAACCCATTTGCAGGTGTACATTTTAAAACTCTGTTTTCTTATTTCCTTTCATTTTCAAATTTATAGACATCTACAAGATGAATTTGAACAGCCAGAATAAATGAAAGTGCTTTTTAAAGTAAGTTCAATAGTTACATCCAATAGAAAGAAGGTTCTGCCAGGAAAAGAAGCCCTTAATCGGTTTCCCAGCCAAAGGAAAACATCACCAGTAAAAACTGTTCCCAGTCTAGCAAGAACAAAGTTCTTCATTCACAAAGTGAGGGAAGCCAAACACAACTAGAATGTTTATTGAAATCCAAGAAATAGCTCTGATTGCAAAATGTTCAAGCTTTTTCAGTGGAACTAAAATTTATTTTGTATGTAGTCACAACTTACTGAAGTTGGGAAGAGATGTATATACTTGCTATCTTTTCGTAAAATTTATTTTGCTTTGTGACTCTTTATATATACTCTCTTAGCCTGTTTTGAACTACATTGTCAGACTATCACAGATTCACTAATTTATAAAGAAAAGGGGTGGATTTCTCACAGTTTTGGAGGATGGGAAGTCTAATATCAAAGTGCTGGCATCCAGTTAAGGCCTTTGTTGTGTATCATATTATAGTGGCATAAGAAAAGCAACAGAGGGCAAGAGAAAGAGAACTTAACTCATCCTATTATCAGGAACCCACTCTTTTTTTGTTTTTGTTTTTTTTGAGTTGGAGTCTCACTCAGTCGCCTAGACTGGAGGGCAGTGGCCGCTCCCGGCCACCGCAGCCTCAACCTGCTGGGCTCCGACGATCCTTCCGCCTCAGCCTTACAAGTAGCCGGAATTACAGGCATGCGCTACCATGCCTGGCTGATTTTTTGATTTATTGTAGAGATGAGGTCTCGCTGCCCAGGCGGGTCTCAAACGCGCGGGCTCAGGCAATCCACTCACCTCAGCCTCCCAAGGTGCGGGATTAAAGGCTGAGCCACCGAGCCTGGATAGGAACCTACTCTTATGATAAAAGAGAGAAATAGGCAAGGAGAAAGGGGAAACTGATCTCAGGTAAGTCTAGAACTCAATAGGAAAACAACACTAAATCTTAGGATTCCAGACAGATTCCAGAGCACTCATTCACTCCACATGCCACCACTTGGACACACTGCAGTGGAGGTTGATTTCCCAAAGCTTTAGGGAGCTTTGACTCCATAGCTTTGCTGGGCTCAACTTATGCTTAACCTCTTTCAATTTGTAGTCTCTTATGCTTGCAGCTCTTTCAGTCTACTCTTGCACACTGGTAAATCTATAGTTTTGGGAATTCATTGGCAGTCTCTCTTACACAGCTCTATTAGACACTGACTTGGTAGGGACCCACTACAGAAACTACCCAATGGCAGTTTTCTGCCTGGGCCCCCATGCTGTCCATGACTTTCTTTTAAATCTAGGTGGAGGCCACCATGGTCCCAGAGCTCTTGCATTCAACATATATCCAGAATTAGCACCTTGTAACTGCTGTCAAGTTTGCAGTTCATATTTTCCACAGCTTTTGCATTCAGCATACCCACAGTGCTAGTAACATGTGAATACCATCACCATCTGCACCTGGACAGACTTTTAGCCAAGGATGGAGCATCACTCTGCTGGAATGTGGGGAGAAGAGACTTGAGGCAGCATAGGGTAAAGGAAGCTGAGATCTAACTGCCACCTCTCTAGAAATATTGTGCTAGAGAGGTAGCTTGGCCTAAAGATCTCTGAAGTGCCTTCGGGGTCATTCCCTTATTGTCTGGAGAGCATCTGGCTTCTGTTTACTCATACAAATCTCTTTGGTAAATGGCCAGGTGATCACATCCTTGATTTGATCTCCTAAATATGCCTTTTCACTCTTCACATGGCCAGGCTGGGGATGTTCTAGAACCAAACTGAGGTCTGTTCATCCAGTTCAGCAAGACCAGAAATTCACATCAGAGTTGCATAGTTGTAGAAAGAAAGGCATTTATTTGCATGGCTCTAAGTAGGGAGGTCCAGGCAGCTAATGCTCAGATCCTGTCTTCCATGATGACTTGCAGGTAAGGATTTTTAAAGGCAGGGGTAAATTTTAGGAAAGAAGAAGTTACAGGCAAAATAATAAACCATTACAAGGAGATTACATATTTGTTTGGACCTTAAAATGACAGACTATCTTGAGGTGAGGGCAAGTCATAGGTAGATTCAAAAATGTTCTAATTTGTAATTAAGGAAATGATACTTCACTGAAAACCAAGGTCTACTTGCCAGTGGTTCTGTTCCATGGGGGTCCAGGCTTCTGAAAAATTACTCAGAAACATGTTAAAATGTTATCTTCAATTTCTATTTTGGAACCAAATATCTCCTAACTATAACTTACCTGGCTATTAATTTAGGCAACTATAACCTGCTTGCCTCACCAAGTTTCTTATTTACTTCTCATGACTCACTAGATGCCTAGAATTTCCTTTGAAAGTACTCACTATTTTCCATTATTTCCATCCTTGAGGTATCAGAAGCCCCTGAAAGTAAGTCCTGGCTCCATTTCAAGAAATTTTTAAATGTTTAGTTTCTGTTTTCCTTTAATTATAAATTCCATCTTGAAATCATTTTTCTCTTTTTACATCTTACTATATACAATTCAAAGTAGCCATGTAGCTTCTTCAATATTTTCTTAGAAACTTCTTCCTCTGAATATCCTAGCTCATCACTCTTAAATTGCACTTTCTATAAAGCCCCAGGCATGGAAACAATTTAGTCAGGTTCTTTGCTTCTTTATAACAAAGATGATTTTTACTCCTGTTTCCAATACGTTTTTCCTTATTTTCTCCTGATACCTCACAGAATGGCCTTTCCTCTCCACATTTCTATAAACGTTTTTGACCACAGCCACTAAAGTAAAAAAAGTTTCAGACTTTGCCTATACTTCTTGTCTTCTTCTGAGTCCTCATCAGACTACCCTTAAAGCATTATTCATGGAAATGAATGTTGTTTTTTTGGTTTTTTGGTTTGTTTGTTTGTTTGTTTGCCTTCTCCAAATTCTTCCAACCTTTATCCAAAGTTCCTTCCACATTTTCAGGTTGCTATTTGTTATTGTGACAGCACCACTTATCAGTAGCAATGCTCTGTCTTTGTTTTATGTTGCTATAAAATAATGCTACAGACTGGGTGGCTTATAAGAAATATGCATTTATTTGGCTTATGTTTCTATAGGGTGGGAGGTCCAAGATCAAGAAGCTACATCTACTGGAGATCTTCTTGTCTTCTTGTTGCATCACAACATGGTGGAAGGCATCACATGGAAAGAGAAAGACACAAAGAGGAGACAGAACTCACCTTGATAACCAACTCACTTTCGTGAATATGAGATTAATTTGTTCTTGAGGGCAGAGTCCTCATGCCTTAATCACCTTGTAGAGATCCCACCTCTCATTCTGAAGCAGAAGGGAAAATAGAAAACATCATGGAATAAGCATTCTATGAAGTCTTCAAGAAAACATCCCACATCTGACCAGAGAGATGACCATCCACGCACAAGAGATTCAGACAACCCCTGCAAGATATCATATAAGAAGACCATCCCCCAAGACATGTTATGATCAGCCTCCACAAAACAATCATGAGATAAGAAATCCTAAAGGCATCAAGAGAGAAAAGTCATACCACCTTAGAGGTAAAACCCATCAGAATCACTATAGACTTATCTGCAGAAACACCACAAGCCAGAAGAGACTGGAGTCAAATTTTTAACATTCTTAAAGATAAGTAATTTCAGTCAAGAATTCCCTATCCTACCAAGCTAAGCTTTATCAGTGATGAGGAACTTCAGTCATTCCAAGACATTCCATCCCTAAGAGAATAGGCTGCCTTCAGACCAGGCTTCAAGAGAGGCTTAAGAATGTGTTGAACACAGGAAAAAAAGAACAGTCATAATCATCACCAAGTACGGGCAATCACAGAGTTAATAGAGCATAGAAAGCACCGACAAAAATGAAAATATAGGCATTCATAAATATAAAAGTAAAAAAAGAAAACAGAGAAACCCCCTAAGAGTCCTATGTCAGGAATACATTCTCACATCTCAGTAGTTAATCTGAATGTGAATATATTAAATGTGCCAATGGAAAGACAGAGTGACAAACTGGATAAAGAAGCATGATCCAATATTCTCCTGCTTCCAGGAAACTCATCTCACTACAAAGGATACCCACAGGCTCAGAATTGGAGCCCAAAAATCGATCTTTTGGGTGAATGGAAAACAGAAGAGGGCAGGTGTAGTTCCTCTGCTATCAGACAAAGCAATCTTAAATTATCAAAAGTTAAAAGGGACACTACATAATGGCTCAATTCACCAGTAAGAAATATCCACCCTAAACATATATGTACCCAACAAGGTGCACTAGATTTTATAAAACAACTACTAAGTAAACTAAGAGAGGACATTGACTCTCACATAATCATATTTGGAGACCTAAATATCCCACTAACAGGTTTAGATAGATAATTGAGACAAAAATTTAAAAAATGAAAAGATTCAGAACCTCAATCAACACTCTATCAAATATACTTAATAGACGTTTACAAACACATCACCCAGTGTCTACGGAGTATAAGTTCTACTCATCAGCACATGGAATATACTCCAAGATTGATTGCATTCTGGCATAAATGAAATGTGAACAATTTTCAAAAGATCTAAATAATGACATACATCTTCTCAGATCATAGTGCATTAACAATAAATATCACCACCTACAAAATCCCCCCAAAACACATAAAGAAATGGACATTAAACAACATGCAGGTGAATGACTTCTGGCTCAACATGGAAATCAAGACACAAACAAAAATACTCCTGGAAACAAATGAAAACAAAGATGCATATTATCAGAATCTCTGGGATGCCATGAAAGCAGTGTCGCTGGGCTTGGTGGCTCAGCCTGTAGTTCCGCGCCTTTGGGAGGCTGAGGTAAGTGGATTGCCTGGGGCCGCAGGTTCGCGACCCACCTGGGCAGCGAGACTTCATCTCTACAATAAATCAAACAATCAGCCGGGCGTGGTAGTGCGCGCCTGTACTTCCAGCTACTTGGAAGGTGAGGCGGAAGAATCGCCAGAGCCCAGCAGGTCGAGGCTGCGGTGGCCGGGAGCGGCCACTGCACTCCAGTCTGGGTGACAGAGTAAGACTCCAACTCAAAAAAAAAAAAAAAAAAAAGCAGGAGTCAAGGGGAAAAACTCACAGCATTTCATTAACACATTAAAATAACAGAAAGATCACAAGTAGAATGCCTAATGTCACACTTAAAGGAGCTGGAAAAGCAAGATCACCTAAATCCTAACTTCAGCAGAAGAATTAATATCACAAAGATAAAAATCACAATTGCAGAAGACAAAAATATGGAAAGAATCAACACGATCAAAAGCTGGTTCTTTGAAAGGATAAATAAGATTGATGATCCCCTAGCCACATTGACAAAAAAAAAAAAAAAAAAAAGAGTGAGGTAATCCAGATAAACACAATTAGAAGTGCAAAGGTGAAGTCACAACTGACCCTGAAGAAATTCAAAAGATTATCAGTGATTACTATAAAAATCTATCTGCAAATGAATTAGAAAACGTAAAGGAAATGGAAGAATTACTGACACTACATAACCCCCCAATGTTGAAACAAGAAGAAACTGAAACTCTAAAAAGATCAATAACAATCCACTCAGTCCTAAGAAACTCACCCCCCCACCCACCCACACACACAAACCCCAGATTAGATGGCTTCCCAGCTGAATTCTAAAAGACATACAAGGAGGAGTCAATTCCAATTATACCCAAACCTAACAAAGACTCATCAAGGAAAGAGAATTACAGACCATGCTCCTTGATGAAAATAGATACAAAACTTATCAACAAATTGAATCCATCATCAGATGAGCTTCATACCTGGAATACAGGACTAATTCCACATTCACAAGATCATGAATGTAATTCAGCACATCAACAGATGTAAAACCAAGAACCACATAATTATATCATTAGACACAGAAAAAGCATTTTACAAATCCAGCATCACTTCTTTTTTTTTTTTTGAGTTGGAGTCTCACTCTGTCGCCCAGACTGGAGTGCAGTGGCCACTCCTGGCCACAGCAGCCTCGACCTGCTGGGCTCCGGCGATCCTTCTGCCTCAGCCTCCCAAGGAGCTGGAACTACAGGCGTGCACTACCACGCCCGGCTAATTTTTTGATTTATTGTAGAGATGAGGTCTCACCAAGTTGCCCAGGCAGGTCTTGAACCCGCGGGCTCAGGCAATTCACTCACCTCAGCCTCCCAAGGCGCGGGATTACAGGCTGAGCCACCGAGCTCAGCTCAGCATCACTTCTTGATAAAAACCCTCACGCACCTAAACATAAAAGGAGCATTCTTCAAAACAGTGAAAATCATCTATAATAAACCCACAACCAACATTTTGCTCAATGGGCAGAGGTTGGAAGCATTTTCTGTAAGAATAGGAAGAAGATAAGAATGTCCACTCTCACTCCTGCTGTTCAACATAGTGCTGGAAGTCCTAGCCAGAGAAATCAGGCAAGAGAACAAAAACATTGGATGGAGCAGATAGGAAAAGAGAAAATTAAGCTATTTGCAAATTACATAATTCTATACCTTTTAAATCCTAGGGAGTCTGTCAAAAACCTCCTTGCACTGATAATTGACTTTGGTAAAGTATCAGGGTACAAAATCAATGAGCAAAAGACAGTCGCATCAGTATTCATCAGCAACAAGCCAACAGAGAACCAAATAAAAAAACACAATCCCATTCATAATAGCCACATAAAAAGGAGATACCTTGGCATCCACCTAACCAGTGAAAGATTTTTACAATGAGAACTACAAAATGCTGCTCAAAGATATCTAGGATGACACAAACAAATGGAAAAGTTTTCAATTATCATGGATTAGAAGAATCAATATTGTCAAGATGTCCATCCTACCCAAAGCAATCTACAAATTTAATGTAATATCCATCAAGTTGCCTAGACTGGGAAATGACAATACAAAATTTCATATGAAAACAGAAAAGAGTACAAACAGTCAAACAATCCTCAGCAAAAGGAAAAAAATAGGAGGTATCACACTTCCAGACTTTAAACTTTATTACAAGGCTAATGCACCTAAAACAGCCTGACACTGGTTCAAGAATAGACACGTAGACCAATGGAACAGGACAAAGATTCCAGAAGCAAAACGATGGTATCTCAAACAACTCATCTTTGACAAAGCCATAAATAACTACCACTGGGGAAAAGAGGTCATATTTAGCAAATGCTGCTGGGAAAACTGGCTGCCCATTTGCAGAAGGATGAAACTGGACTTCTGTCTGTCACTATATACTAAAATCAAATCAAAATGGACCAAAGACCTGACCATCAAACTTTAAACTATAAGAATCTTAGGATAAAATATGAAAGAAACACCCTTATGCACATCAGAGCAGGCAATGAATTCTTGGTCAAGTACCCAAAAGCAAATGCCATAAAAGCTAAGATAGACAAGTCGTACCTCATCAAACTGAAAAGCTTTTGCACTACAAAAGAAACCATCAAGAGAGTGGAGAGACAACCCACACAATTGGAAATTTTTTTTTTGCTAATATGTATTTGATAAAGGCTTAACATCTAGGATATACAAGTAACTCAAATGAAGTGAAAGAAAAAAAACAAAAACACTCCTTTAAAAAGTGGGTAAAGAACACAAATAGACACTTTGTAAAAGAAGACATACAAACAGCTAACAGATACCTGAAAAAATGTACAGTTTCACTATCAAAAATCATCAGAAAAATGCAAATCAAAATTACAATGAGATTACAATGCCACCTGACTCCAGTAAGGATGGCATCATTAAATCAAAAAACAACAGATGCTGGCACAGGAGCAGAAAAGAGGGAACACTTCTACATTGCTGGTGGGTGTGCAAGCTAGTTCAGCCAATGAAAAGTAATGTGGCAATTCCTAAAAGAACTCTAAATCAACCTTCTATACAATAAAGCAATCCTTCTCCTGGGAATATATCCAGCAGAACATAAATCATCTTACAAAAAAGACACCTGCACACACATGTTTATTACTGAACTATCAAAAGTATACTTGTAAGTTTTGTTACCACCCTTCTCCTAATTTTCTCAATCTGAGCCTAACTAATCTCATAGGACATATAATGGCAAAGCAGTGAAATATCAGAGGTTTTAAATCAGGACCTTGAGAATACAGTTAAATAGAAAGCCTAATAAACCCTTGTGAATCTACCCAGTTTGGGAATGATTTTATAGGGTTAAATTAAAAAATATACCATTATTTCTCTTTGAAGAAGCAAGATATTAATTTTGTACTTCAATCTAACATAAAGAAAACAAAAGTTTCATATCAGAATACCGAGGAACAAAGAGCATTCAAAATGGAACAGAAAATTTCAGTGTTAAAACAATAAACATTCACTATCAATATGGAAAAGTTAATAGACCAGGGTGTATTATTTATAATTTGTTGCATAGAATTGTTGACTAAATTAATACTTTATATTCTCATTTTTCATTGTGCTGCAGAGTGTCTTCTTTAGTCTCAAAAATTTTCAGGTGTTTATTCCAATTATCCTTGGCCAACAGTACTAGGAAAAACCGTAATGCTGCATGTGCACAGACATAAGCGTAAGTCAGAGTCAACCTTTGTGTACACATCGTCATCTGATGACTATAGCACTTGTTCATCGTGACAATTATAAACAAGATCCAAAACTATAAATCAGTTTTGCCACATATTTCCTATTCTAAAATCTCAAGAAAGATATATACAAACTGAATGAGCCTGAAAAACTGTATTAGGGCATCTAGATTAAACATTTCTGACCATCTGACATTGCTCATGCATGAACTGCAGAAGTTCCTTTTGCATAGATGATTAGCCTAAGTCTCTGGCATCATTTTCCTTCTGGTTTCCCTTTTATTTATCCTTTCAAATTTGAAACCTATCTGCTTAAAAGGAAAAAAAAAAGTGCAGACAGTAATCATTCTCTGCTGCTCTGCCCATTGTGCTCTTCACAACATATCTTCCCTTTAACAAATCTACCTTTATTCAGAAGAAGAAGAAGAAGGAGAAGGAGAAGGAGAAGAAGAGAAAGAAAAAGAAAGAAAGAAAGAAAGAAAGAAAGAAAGAAAGAAAGAAAGAAAGAAAGAATGAAAGAAAGAAAGAAAGAAAGAAAGAAAATTATTTAAGACAAGTCCAAAGGGCTGACCACAAAAATAAATGTTTTCCTTAAGAAATCCTGTCTTTGGCAATGGATACAAAACTTCAAGGTGCTTCTGTCTTCTGGCTTTATCTGCTACTTCTCATGAGTTTCTACCAGGAAACATCCTTATCCAGTTATTGACATCACCACCTCCTGTTGGGCATGACTGCTAAGCCCATTGTGAATTTGAGGCACCCTTATCATAGGATGTTCTGTGATAAAGTGATCAGCTACTGTTCCCCATATGTCCTCAATACTCTCTTTCAAAGCGGTTCTAAGGCAGAACATTTTGTTCTATGGTAGGTACAGAAATTTCAAAGAAACTACCATTTTAACCCCATACAAAAATTTTATGTTTCTTTCTCTTATGTTTTTTTTCACCATTTCCTTAAGTGTAATATGTGAGCTCATGGATTACTGGACCAAAAAACAAATATGAGTGAAACGAACCTAGTACATTACAATAATTAATGATTACTTGCGAGATCAATTTTATCCATCTAATATTGAAAAAAGGTCTTTAACATCACAAAACAATAGACTACTGATGAGATCTGTGTTTTGTCTAAATGATAGTATTAGGTGTGATTCAGGTTTAAGGTTCATCATATGAAAAGCAGGACATTGGACATAATGAGCCCTGAGGTTTTAGTGAGCATAGCTCTTGTGGTCATCTACTCTAACACTCCCTTCTGTATTTAGTAATAACTTTATATCTTTTATTCTTAACTTAGCTTCAAAAACTTTAAAAAATAACATTAGTATTTTAATTTTCCTATGTCCATATTTTATGGCAAACTTAATTATAATCTTTTTATATTTTGAGGATCTCAGAGGGGCCTATCCAGCAGAATTATATTCTGAACTTGTTGTACATATATGTTTTGGAGGAAGTATTTCATTTAGAGTAAAATTAATTACCATTTTTGTATAATAAATTGACCTAAAAATCATCTGTAAAAGAATGTAATATATTGGCTGGGCGTGGTGACTCACGCCTATAATTCCAGCAATTTGGGAGGCCAAGGTGAGAAGATTGCCTGAGCCCATGGGTTCAAAACAAGCCCGGACAACGTGGTGAGACCTCATCTGTACAATAAATCAAGAAAATTAGCCAGGCATGGTGGTGTGTGCCTGTAGTTCCAATTACTCAGAAGGTTGAGGTGAAAGGATCACCTGAGCCCAACAGGCCAAGGCTGAGGTGGCCAGGAGAGTGCCACTGCACTCCAGCCTGGGTGACTGAATGAGACTCCAACTCAAAAAAAAAATGTAATACATAATTTACAGTAAAAGAATGCTTATTTATCCATAGGAACTTGCTTTAATTAGTATGCTTCTCTTTTTTTTCTTTTTTTAAAAATATTTTTATTATAAAGATGTGGTGTACATTTCAGGGCGTATGCTTCTCTTTCATTTCAGAAGTATATTTTTAAGCTTTTCATTAATGAAATGCAAAGTTAATCATTTTATCAAGATTAAATATGTCAGTTATTTCCATTGATACAAACTAAAATAGGTAAAAATATAAGTTTATTCTTAGCTATAATGGAGAAATTCTTAATTAGGTGCATTCAAACTTTCATTCTGTTTACTCTTAATGACATAATATCAAAAAAGGTGCAATTCATATAGAAGAGTATAACATTATTAAATACGCTGTGATGGGCATGTAATTTATTATTTAATGTTTGCTCTGCAATTTTGTTGATATAAATGTTGCCTTTTACATTTTCTGATATTGTATTTGGTTTTCTTTAACACATGTGCATGTGCTAACAGATCTCGGTACAAATGTGGTAAGTTTTGCTAACATAAATGAGATGCAGCGAATCAGTGATATAGAGGGGGAGTGCCTGAATTAGGAATTAGATTGATTTAGTGCAGTGAGGCAAGGTCTCTAGAGCAATGGTCCTAAAAGTTTCTGATTCATAAGAAAAAAAAATAAAGTTATGTATCTTCCCCATAGAAAAACACTTACACACAAACACATATTGAATATATTTTGTTCCACGAATAGATGAAACAAAAAACTCAGTTAAAAAACCAAACAAACAAAAACAAAGTTTGCCAGCTTTTATGGGACAACCAGAAAACCTTGCATTGGATAGTTAGAGCAGCCACGTAGGAGTCTACTGAAAGTAAGTATTATTATTATTTATTAAATATGTGTAAGTTGTCATCTAAAGTGCTCCATGTGTCCAAAAAAAAAAAAAAAGGAAAATCCTCATAACTCTGTTGGAAAGGAATTGATTCATAATTACTCTGAAGGTAAAGTACATCTGGAAAAACTAAGGTGAAAAAAAAAAGAAAGAAAGAAAGAAAGAAAGGAAGGAAGGAAGGAAGGAAGGAAGGAAGGAAGGAAGAAAGAAAGAAAGAAAGAAAGAAAGAAAGAAAGAAAGAAAGAAAGAAAGAAAGAAAGAAAGAAAGAAAGAAAGAAAAAGAAAGAAAGAAAGGGAGCAACTTCTTAAATCACCCAGTGCTTAAATGGCAGAACCTTGATTTAAATCCAACCATTTCTATTACAGACTAAAAGCTTTTAACCATCACGATGATCACCTCAGTATCTGCTGGACTTCAAAATGTATCACCGTAAAAGCAGAAATGTAGGGGAATAATTCAGTAACAGTAGGCTTCCCTGACTTTGAGTACAAGACTCACAGTCCTGAGAACACATAAGAGGCTTTATACCAGGTGAAGAAGAATTGCGCTAAGAAAACATGCTTATGCTTACAAGGTAATAAGAAAGATGACTAATTAGTAGAACTGACATAGATGGAAGAAATTAGAACTCAGAACAGAGGAGTAGTTTAAAAAGTGGGCAAAAGACATGAATAGACACTTCTCAGAAGAAGATATACAGGCAGCCAACAGACACATGAATGTGCTCAGCCTCATTGATCATCAGGGAAGTGCAAATCAAAACCACATTGAGCTACCACCTAACCCCAGTAAGAATGGCCATCGTTAATAAAACAAGTAGCAGCCAGTGCTGGCGAGGATGTGGAGAAAAAAGAACGCTTTTACACTGTTGTTGGGAATGCAAACTTGTACAACCTCTCTGGAAAACAGTGTGGCAATTTCTAAAAGAACTAGAAATTAACCTTCCATATGACCCAGCAATTCCCCTATTGGGAATATAGCCAGAGGAACGCAAATGATTCTACAAAGACGATACCTGCACACGTATAGTTTGTTGCAACTCTATTCACAATAGCAAAAACTTGGAACCAACCATGTTGCCCATCGAAGCTGAACTGGATAAAAAAACATGGGGTACATATACACAATGGAATATTATGCAGCCATAGAGGAGGACAAATATATGGACTTTGCAGCAACCTGGATGGGTTTGGAGTCAATCATACTCAGTGATTTATCACAGAAACAAAGAACAGAGTTCCATATGTTCTCACTCATAAGAGGACCTTGAACAATTATAATGCTATAAGAAAGCGATTGGCAGTAATGGGAAACTGTTGGTGGTGGGGGTGGGGGGATTGGCAGTTGAGGGAAACTGCTAGGGGAAGGAGGGGCATACCTCATCAGCAGGGGAACCTGTATGATCAATGTTTGTATACCTAACCCTGAATTATCCCCCACATATTTATAATAAACATTGAAGAAAAAAAAAAGAACTGGAACAGAAAATAAATAAATAAATATCATTATTTCTCAAACGTTCATAAATTCCTTTATCCTAAAATTAACTTTGGACTATTTAGTAACCCCGATAGTTGAGATTGGGGAGATGTAAAGCTTAAAAAATAAGCTAGTTATGCATTCTTAAAAGTAAATATTTTTCTAATAAAACTTACTATATGGACACAATTTACTAAAGTCTTCTTATTACCATATAATTGCTCATAAAAGAGAGCTGTTTATGTAAAAAAAAATTTAAGGGAAGCATTTGAAAGACTGGCTGATAGATCATGGAACAGTAGAGAATGTTGTTTCTCATTTGTCAACTTTGAGGATCAAAGCTTAATCAGTTATCTATACGTATTCACTTATAAAAGAACAAGTCTTAAGGTCTGAATTCTGTTGATTATTGCAGATGAATATTTTCTCAGCAACCATTGTGAATGTAAACAGGATATAAGTATGTAAACATAATTATTCTAGAGGACAAGGCTCATATCCAAAATATTGCTGCTTCTATGGCATTGTGAACATATGATATGTTCCTATGTTACATGGCATATGAACACAGTGTCAAACTTTAAATGTGCCAGTGATATACACTAGTGTGTAGATAAAATCAATCATTTCTTTAAATTTTTATATCTGGAAAAATGCATATATTTTAATGAGTATTTAAGTGAAAGAATAAGAATAGGAACTTAAGTTCTGATGCTGGCAGTCAATAAAATCAACAAATGGACTACAATTATTTTCAGCTTGGAGCCCTGATTTAATTAAAACACTATTTTGAGCGAAAAAATAAATGCATCTATTGGAAAGAATAGGGGAAAAGAGACTATGTAGAAAAGTTTCCAATTTCACATTGACAATGATATTAGAAATGCCCATGTTAACACTAAAGACAAAGAGATAAACTTTTTAAAATAATACAACTTGTCATTTTCCTATAATTAAGTACATTTGATTGAAATTAATTAAATTTAAAAAGTAATATAAAAAGCAATAATAATCTTAATCTAACACAAAATTTTCAAATATATTCTCATATTAACATAGTTTTGTTGTTCTTATACTTAAAACTGAAAATTATCAGATAATTCAATGCATTTATTTAGTTGTTATATAAATAAATACATATTGAGATATGTTAAAGGTACTTTAATAGGCACTAAGGACGTGGTAATAGACAAGACAACACCTCATTTGCAGAGAGATTATAGTACAATAGGACATTTTTAAAGAGTGTTCTGTATACTACTAATTCTGAAAAAAATTAATAAATATTTAGATAAAATAATGTTTTTATCTAAATATAGATAAACAATTATGGTAAAATAGCTTTTACTCCCTTTTGGAAATATATTTTCTGATACATGAACAAGTATCTTCTTTAAGAGATAGTTAAAGGGCAAAAATGTTAATAATCAAAAGTATTCTTAAAAGTCTCCTACGTCTTCCATAAAATACAACATACATAGTTGGATGTATAGATTATGTTGGAGAATAATTTATGATCTGGCTTCAGCATTATACAATTTTACATTTTTATTGAAAGAGAATCATGAGATTATCCTCCTTAGTATTGTCGTCCTCATGAACTTTAATAATATTCATTAGAAGAAAAAGTATTTGTCTTGTATATTTGATGAAAACTATAAACACTTTATATATTCAATAGTTGCATCAAGTTTCATCATAACCTGCATTGTTAGAACAAAACAATAATTTCACTTATAAATACTTATTGAGTGATTTCACATTTTTTTCAAATATTGCCATTGCTATGAAATCAAACTTAAATGACAATGTGTTTTCTCATTATTTTACTATTCAGTCTTTTAAAGAATATCACCTACATATAGATAACATTAAATCTGTACTCAGATTTGATTACTCATAGCAGTGCAATAAGAATATAAGAAGACTGAGAAAGCAGATTCTGTCAAGTGGAGATGAAGAGACTTTCTCAAGAGAGGAGCAATTACCAAGACATACATATTAATTATTCCTTTGAAGATTCATAAATTCAGCAGAGATATTATGAAGAACTGACAGCTCAGCACAAATTAATTTATGACTAACTCACCTCACACATAGGAAGGCCAGAAGGGAATTGACAGTGTAGGTTAATTCTGAGTGGTAGAAAGAGCTTAAGGAATGTTAACAGGAAGAGAAGGGATGGATAGGAAGTGGAAGATGAAGGATATTATGTGTCCATTAATTACCTGATGGAGAACCACAATATAATATGAAGAAGAAAATAGAGAAAATAAGTTGTGAGACTCTGAGTTAAGATATTATATATTTGAAATTTTCTGAGAGTAGATTTAAGTGTTTTCACCCTCCACACGCTCCACACACAAAAGGTAACAAGGTGAGGTGACAGATGTGTTAATTAACTTGATTGTGGTAATTATTTCACAATGTATCTATATTTCTGTGTGTGTCTTATCATGCTGAACACCTTAAATATATATAATATTTATCAATTATATCTTAATTAAGCTGAAGAAAAAATTTAAAAATTATTTTATTTGCAATTTTCTTCTCTATGATATAGGCAGCATGTATTCCTTGTTTTGTTTGTTTGTTTGTTTTCTTTTTTTGAATTGGAATCTCACTCCGTCACCCAGACTGGAGTGTAGTGGCACACTCCCAGCCACCGCAGCCTCGACCCGCTGGGCTCCGGCAATCCTTCTGCCCGGCTAATTTTTTTTTTTTTTTTTTTATTGTAGAGATGAGGTCTCGCCAATTGCCCAGGCGGGGATTACAACAGTCTGAGCCACTGAACCCAGTGCCAGCATGCATTCTAAACATCTTCTCAGCGATCATTAATGACTACAGAAATTAAAGAGTAAAATTTTTTATTGTAATGCATATTAAAGGGAACACTTTATGCACTTTTGGTCAGATTCTGTATCATTCTGCTTTTGTTGAACTGAAAGCAACAAATCCATTATTATGAATTTTTTAGTGAAGTAACCATTTTCTCAAAATAGCAATTACATACCATTACTTATAGATTAACAAAATAGTGCTACTTATTCCACCCTGATAGAATATATATAAATATTTGTGCCCGACATGTTCATGGGTTAATTAGTCTATGTATTTTCAAAGTAAGCTAATTTATCTCTGGTCTGATATAATTATACAAAGTGATTGTTCCTATTTTATATGATTAAAAACCTGTCTAAAACTTCAACACACCTTAAAATTGTTAAAAAAAATGCAACAACAACAAAACATCTGCAGTCTGGCTAAGTTAAGAAATAGGTTGATTTATCGAAATGAAATAAGTAAGTTATGAAGAGAGAAAAATCTTAAAATCTGATGAATTTTAAGAAGTATTTGTATTTTATGTTTATTTGAACCGGCATAGGATATAATGGCCACTTCTTGGTTCTGTGTCTCTGGCTGATGCTTGGTTAACATAAAAAAATAAAATATATCATAAAAATTAATATCTTAAAGTATTATTTTATGTCATAGTTTACTTAACTAGCAACTATTGCTAGAATTATTGCTGGATTTTTATAGCAATATAGCAATTTCATGTCTCATGGTGGAAATGTAGGATGTGTCATTACTACCATTAAAATTGAAAAAAAATATCTGGGAAAATTCTAAATTAATCATTTCCTTTGAAACCATCTGAGAATTGAAATGATAGGACAAAGAACTAACCCAAGAAAAGAGGTAACTGGAAGAAATTTTAGAAATAAGATTGTAGCATTTGACAATTTAGGTCAGACTTGAGCCCAGTGCCTGGTAAATTGTAAAAATATTCAAGTAGAAATATTCACTAGCCGGGCTCGGTGGCTCAGTCTGTAATCCCGCGCCTTTGGGAGGCTGAGGTGAGTGGATTGCCTGAGCCTGAGGGTTCGAGACTGGCCTGGGCAGCGAGACCTCATCTCTACAGTCAAAAAAATCAAAAAAATCAGCCAGGTGTGGCAGCGCATGCCTGTAATTCCGGCTACTCGGAAGGCTGAGGCGGAAGGATCGCCGGAGCCCGGCAGGTCGAGCCTGCGGTGGCCGGGAGCGGCCACTGCACTCCAGTGTGGGCGACAGAGTGAGACTTCAACTCAAAAAAAAGAAAAAGAAATATTCACTCACTGGCAAAAGTCTGAGTGTGGGCTAGCATGAGAATTTAAAAGCCCTAAAAGGACACATATGGCAGAAAGTTCATAACTTCTAATAAATCTTTCCATTAAGTACTCTATCAAGAACTCACAGAAAAAATTTAGACAAATCCTTAGAAAGTCCATATCTGGAGAAGGGAAACGTAAGCCACTGTAAAAATACATCAAGCAATGCCTCGATGGAACAAAGGCCTTGATCTCTAGGGAAGAAAGGCAACCAGATTGAAGGCACAAAGCCAGAGGACACTGATGGAGACCTGCTGCGGTTTGATGAAGAGAAACAATGGGGGAAAAAAATACTCAACAACTGAGAAAGGAGCTTGAGCATTTACGAGACCCTACTTAATTTTGAAAGGAGAGACAGGAACACCTGTAAAGATCACACTCCTAAGAATTGAGCTCCCAGTTCCTAAGATATTTAATTAGAATTTCTGTAACCCTCCCTCTTTCTACTACCAATCTAATAAGTGTTCATTAAAAATAATACTGGTACACATTGAGAATGCTTACAGGAGACAGATTCATTATGGCAAACAGTGAAAAGTAAAGATACAAAACCAAGTCTGGAAACAGAAAGTCAAGCAGAGACCAAATTTAAAATCTAGTTCAATTTCTGACTAGATTTACCCAAAGCCCCACACTGATGGCCTAGCTGAAGGAAAGTTGTACTCATCTTCAAGTATAAAAGAAATAAAATAAAATAAAATCTCAATATATTTACTCTCCTGTAAAACATATTAGATTTTCAATACAATTTTGCTGGGCATACAAAATATCAGAAAATCAGACTAAGGAGACAAAGCAATCATCTGAAACAAACTCAGAAATTACACAGGTGTTTCAACACTAGAAAGAGAATTTCAAATATCTATAATTAATATTTTAAGGATTTCATGGAAGGATACATAGTGTGCAACATCAGACATATAATATCAGCAAAGTCAGGGCAACTATACAAATGAATTAAATAGAAATGTTAGATATAAAAGAACACAGAAGGATAATATCTTTGATGGGATTATGAATAGACTCCACACAACTGGAAAATAAACAGTGAATGTAAAGTGAGGTCAATCAAAATTACCTGAACTGAAATGCAAAAGGAAAAGAAAACTAAAAGAAAAAGCACAAAAATGCAAAATCTGTGGAACAATGTAAAATTGTATAACAGATACAAACTCATAAACCCAGAAGAAAAAAAGAAAAATGCAGAAGAAAGAATGGTCAAGAATTCCCCCCAAATAGTAAAAGAAATGGAACAACAGATTCAAAAAGTACAGATAATACAAGCAGGAAAATGCACAAAGCAGGTTTGCCATTATCAAACTGATGAAAAGAAAAGACCAAGAAAAAGCCTAGAAGCAGCAGAGAAAAGACACGTTGCAGAAAGACAAAGATAAGAATTATAGTAGACTTCTCACCAGAAAATGTGCAAATAAGAAAATGACGGAAAGTCATCCTGATACTGCTAAAAGAAGTAATTATATATCTAGTGAATAGAGATTTAATATTTAAAAAGGTTATTTCTTATATTTTTAAAGAAAAGTATAACATACTAGTCAATGCAGGAGACAAAATTATATTAAAAATGGAGGAAATTGTAGACCTACTCTACAATTCATGTTATTGGTGGATTCATAGGCAGAAGGCATCTGAGAGTGCAGTCCTAAATTGTACATACATAAAAGTATGAACTGTTGAAAATAAAATAAATAAAGTTAAAACATCTTTTTATGTTTAATTGGTCTAAAAGATAAGTGACATTAAACAAAATACTGTGACAATGTATTGAGTGTGAAAGTGAAATATATGCCATCAGTGCCAGAGAAATGAAAAAGAAAACTGGAAAAATGTTCTTATATAATACTTACACTTACACTACATATACTTTTAGTTTTCTTACACTATATATGCACATTATCTAATATATATATGCACACTATATATATACACTAGTATATACACACTACCTAATATATACACACTATATATGCACATTGTATAATTATTATACTACATTTGTAGCCATGTAATATTCTTACATTATATACACAATATATAGAAGATATAAAATATATACACACACTATATAGTTCTTAAGTTACATATGTAGTCATATAGTATTCTTACACTACATATACATACTATAAAAATATATACAGACTGTAATTCTTGTACTACATATATAGTCTTGCAATATTATTTAAATGTAATCTCAGATTATTAAAAAAAGTACATTATAAACTCAAATGCAACCATTTATATCTTTAAAGAAAGGTATAATACATTAGTCAGTGCAGGAGATAAAATTACATAAAAATTTAGTTAAACTCAGAAAAGATGGGGAAAATAAAAAGAAACAAAAAGTAAATGGCACATAGAAAACAGTTGTCAAAATTTAACTTTTTGTTTAGTGACACCAATTATTTCTTTACAATTAAAATTCAAGACACAAATTATGAGACTGAGATTTTTAAATTATATAAAAATACAAAATAGAACTATATGCAGTCTACAAGTAATCTACTTGAAAGATTCAGATAGATTAAAAGTACAGTAGGCTGGATGCAGTGGCTCATACCTGTAATCCCGGCATTTTGAGAGGCCAAGTAGGAGAATGGCTTGAGTCAAGGAGTTTGAGACTAGCCTAGGCAACATAGCAAGACATCATCTCTACAAAAAAAAAAATAAAAAAATTAGCCAAGTGTGGTGTCACATGCTTGTAGACCTAACTACTAGGGAGGCCGACGTGGAAGGATCCCCTGAGTCCAGGAGGTAAGGCTATGGTGAGCCGGGCTCAAGTCACTGCACACCAGCCTGGGCGACAAAGTGAGACCTTAATACAAAAATAGTAATAATAAAAAAAGTAAAATAGTGAACAAAAATATAACATGTAAACAACCAAAGAAATATAGAGCAATTTTACTAATTCCAGACAAAGCAGACATAAAAGACAATAACTTTATCAGGAATAAAGAATGAAATTTGTCAATATAAGAGGATAAAGTCTCCAAATAACAATTGTGCAGGTATCTAACACCTGACCTTCCAAACATATGGCAAAAAAATAAAAATAAAAAATAAAGAATGGATCTAAAAGGAGAAATGAGAAAATTTACAGTTAAAACCAAGGACTTCAACACTCTTATCTCAGTAATTGATAGAAAAAAAGAGTCAACAAATATTTCTTTTTCCCTAGAGTTAGGGTAACAGTTAAGTAGGATTCTTTATGCAATGCATTTTTAAAAATTATAACTAAAATTTATTAGTAAATATGAACAAAAAAGTAAACTTTACATTAAAACAATTAAATCTGCTCCTGAATTTGATGATACTAAGCATACAATTGAAGATTCTTCAAATCAGTAAATGGGAAATATAAAGAAGTGTTTGCAATTTTTCGGTATAAATATCTAGATCCCAAGGCAGGAGATATCGTTTTTGATTCATGCAATATAGTAAAGTTATGATCAATAATTGAAAAATACATTAAATTTATGTGAGAATCAGTGAATAAAGTATAATCACCAAATATTTTACTTAGTTTTATTTTTCTTAATTATTGCTCAAAAAATCCTATGTATATCTATATCTACTATCTATCGATCGATCGATCTATCTACCTACCTATTTATCCATCTATCTAGAGAGATATATTTGGGAAATATTAGATTGTTTTAGGACAAAGTATAGTGCAATGAAATATAAAATATATTAAATAAGCTGATGAAAATTTTGTGGTGGTTGGTTATGGTACCCTAACCATCTGACTATCTCATCAAACTGCTAATAACAATCATTTGGTACTATAGATTCAATTATAATGATGAACCTTAGAAAATTATTTTGGATCTTAAATCTAGGCACAGTGTTTCACAAATTCATGCATTTGAACAGAGATTTGGATTTAGTAGGTCTTTTGGAGAACTGTGCAGTCTACGTGCATGTTAAGTGCCTCAGTAGAGTTTTATGCACTTTATTGATGAAAAAGAATGGTCTTGCCAATTTCATTCTTTAAAAGCTAAATATGAGAATCCTTAAAGTTATCTGTATGTCTTAAAAAACTTGTTTGTAAGTTTGAAGGGATATGATTCTTTAATTAGAAAAAATTAAATCAATACATTGTTTTCAACCTAAAAATACAAAACCCCTAGTTATTGCAGATTTTGAATGAATAACTATGTTCCCATTTTATATTTTACATAGTCTGGTTTGCTGGACTGCTATCTGTTTAAATTATTGTAACTTAGGACCTTGAAGCACAATTATTGCTTTTAGAAAAACATAAGTTAGTAACTATTACATTAAAATCTAATACTTTTTTACAAGTGCAATCAATTTAGTATACATGATTTAGTAACATACAATAAGACACTTGTTCTTCTCTGTAATAGATTATGTTTAAAGTGCTAACTTTTGCTTTCTGAGTGGATTCTAAGTAGTTTGTCCAAATTAATATAAAATTTATATTGAGCATTTATGCTGTTTTTGTTACCCTGGTAAACAAAAATAATGTTTTAATATTGCAAATTATAAATCATTCATTTTCTAATAATGAAAACAATAGCCCAAACCCTTTGTGGCTCCAAATGTAGCAAATGTGCTTCCAAATGTGAGGTTTGAACCTCAATCGAAAGGTCTTGGTGGAAAATCCAAAGCCAAGGCTTATAAAGAAAACATGCACGAGATTTCCAGGTAGGTTCCTTAGGAGGCACTTTGTTTCTCAGAGGAAAAAAAATGTGTCAGACAGAAATAGTACAGTTTCTGCAGTTAAGAATAAAAGAAAATTAGGTAGAGAACTACTGCAAGAGCAAAAATAGGAGGGAGTAAGTGACCCCCTATTAACAGATAACATACATATCTTTACTGATCAGTTTTGCATGGCTCCTCACTCTCCCCAAAAAGAAATTCTCTACATTTGCTCTATTTGCTAAAATATAACATTGTATTGATGAAATTATTCCCACTGTCTCAGAGGTTCATTGTACTTCTGTGTAGCCTGGTCAAGGATTGTTAGGACAGAAATTCAGGGCTTAATCTTTAGAATGGTCTCTGTGGTCTGATGTGAGATAGAAGTTCTTAATTTTGGTTATTCTTTATTTCTCTCTTTATTAACTTTTAGTCTAAGCTCATTGACTTTGCTGGAAGCAACGAAATATTGTTTCCAGTTATTGGTGGTAATGTAAATTATTTTCAATGTGTTCATTTATTGTTTTATTTTATTTTTAATTGATACAATAGTTGTACGTATTTATGGGATACAGTGTGATGTCTTTTTTTTTTTTTTGAATTGGAGTCTCACTCTGTCGCCCAGACTGGAGTGCAATGGCCGCTCCTGGCCACTGTAACCTCAACCTTCTGGGCTCGGCGATCTTCCACCTCAGCCTTCCAAGTACCCGCAATTACAGTCACGCACTACCACGCCTGGCTGATTTTTTGATTTATTGTAGAGATGAGGTCTCACCCAGTTGCCCAGGCGGGTCTCAAACCCGCGGCTCAGGCAATCCACTCACCTCAGCCTCCCAAAGCGTGGGATTCCAGGCTGAGCCACCGAGCGCAGCTTGTGATGTCTTGATTCATGTATACAATGTGTAATGATCAAGTACTAAAGGTATTTTAGTTTATTCATCACTTTAAACGTGTATTGTCTCTTTGTAGTGAGAGGATTTGCAATGCTTTCTATTATTTATTTTGAAATATACAGTAACAATATTGTTAACTATATTCACCCGACTATACAATGTTCACCAAGATTTATTCCTCCTATATATCTGTACTTTTGTACCCTTGAACAATCTTTCCTCATCCTTACCTCTTCCTACCTTCCTCAGACTTTGGTAACCACGGTTCTACTCTATACTTCTATAAGATCAACTTTTTAAAATTCCACAAATGAGTGAGATTATGTGGTATACGTCTCTCTGTGTCTGGTTTATTATACTTAGCATAATATCTTCAAATTCACCCATGCTGCCACAAATTATATAATTTTTTTTTTTTTTTGAGTCAGAATCTCACTCTGTTGCCCAGGCTGGAGTGCAGTGGCACGCTCACCACTATCCCAGCATCAAACCTCTGGGCTCAGGTGATCCTTCTACCTCAGCCTTCCAAGTAGCCAAAACTACTATATATATAGTAGAGATGAGATCTCACCAAGTTGCCCAGGCTGGTCTCGAACCCCTGGGCTGTTCAGGCAATCCTCTTGCCTCGGCCTCCCAAAGTGCTGGGATTACAGGTTTGAGCCACCGTGCCCGATGTAATTATATTTTTTAATGGCTGAATTAAGCCAAATAATCTATGATTCTAAGATTGCCTTGATGTATTCCCAATGAGGTGCAAAGACTAGTTTTAGTCTGTCCTTGATTAAAAAGTGAGGTTGGAAAATATAGATAACAATCAGAAATACAGTTGAAGAGAGACTTAAATTACATTTTAATCTAGGTGTTATCATGAAAGTATTTTGTAGATGTGTTTGACTTTAAGTAAAGGAGATTATCCTTGACAATGTGGATAGGACTCATTCAATCAACTGAAGGCATCAAGACCAAAACTTAAGGTTGCCTGGAGAAATAATTTTGCCTTAGTATCATTAAATACTGTGTGAGTTTTCAGCCTGCTGGCCAGTCTTACAAATCTTGGAATTCCAAGACCTGCAATCACATGAGCCAATTCTTTAAAATCCTTCTCTTCCTCTTTCTCTCCACATATATCTCTGTGTGTACATGTATGTGCATGTGTTTTTTGTTTGTGCAGTCCAACCTTAAACAATTCAGATTTGAACTGTTTATTTATATGCATAATTTTTTCAATAAACATATTAGAAAAAATTTTAGAGATTTCTGACAACTTGAAAAAACTCTTGAATTGTATTGCTGAGGAATATGGAAAAATTAAGAAAAATATGTCATGATTGCATAAAACATATGGAGATACTAGTCCATCTAACCATTTACTGCCATAATCTATTATAAAAAGCTAAAAATGTATCAAATCTTATGCACACAAACACTTACAGAGTGTAAATGGTACCATTCACAGTTGAGAAAATGTAAATATATGACAATATTTGGAAAATATGAATGACTGTGAACAATTATTTTTTAAAATAATCAGTGATAAAGTCACAAAATCATGAAAGCATTAAGAATCCATTGAGAATGCAAGGTTGATGAATGTTCTGTGATAAAAAAAAATTCTTTGCTATGTTTGAGTTTCCACTATAACTTGTTGGCATGGTATTAAATAAGAGGTATTTGCAATTATATGAAAAATAACTATCATTTTTCAACTATGTAAAAAACCCTAACCCAACTTTTTTTTCATCAATTAAAATCTTTTTTAGCCCCGAGCCAGGCTCGGTGGCTCAGCCTGTAATCCCGTGCCTTTGGGAGGCTGAGGTGAGTGGATTGCCTGAGCCCGCGGGTTCGAGACTCGCCTGGGCAACTTGGCGAGATCTCATCTCTACAATAAAAGTCAAAAATTAGCCGGGCGTGGTAGCGTGCGCCTGTAATTCCAGCTACTTGGAAGGTTGAAGCAGAAGGATCGCCAGAGCCCAGCGGGTCAAGGCTGCGGTGGCCAGGAGCAGCCACAGCACTCCAATCTGGGCAACAGAGTGAGACTCCAACTCAAAAAAAAAAAAAAAATCTTTTTTAGCTACACATTTCTTCACATACTTCAACCAACACATCAGCATATACCGAATGCAGAAACAGACATTAGAATTCAACTCTCATTGGTAAACTAGACATAAACAATTTTGAAAAATCTGAAAAGCAATTCCAGAGTTCTCATTGTTTATTTTTGTTTTCCTAAATGGCTTTATATTATAATAGTATTTATGTTAACAAATTATAGATGTTTTATATCACTTTTAAATTATTAAGAAATATATATAAAATTTGTTTTAATTTTTAATGCAATTCATGGCAGTGGTTAGCAAAAAAACTCTTTAAAGCACTAATTGCTAATTTTATTAAAACTCTATCTCTATGTACATGTCTTTTTAAATGCTATGTGATGAAATGACAAGTAGAAAGCACATCTGCTGTGTACAGAAGTACAATAGTTGGTAAACTGATAAGTGATTATTTCAGACTGCAATGAGATCCTGAGACCAACAAGTTTAAAAATATTTTATTATGGGTTATTCTCTCAAAGGAAATAGCTCTTTGCTGGTTTCCATATTAATGTCAGTGTTACTGTAAAAAATTCTTGCTGTCCAAATTTCTGCTACCTTGAAAAATTGGAATAAATTTCCAAATAATTCCCCTTCTATCTGCACTCTTTCTATTTCCTATCTAAAATTAAATATTGAATACATTTGTATGAAAAGATAGTATCTATTCTTCAGACTCACTCTTAAAATCCATGCTATATGAAATTTTTAAAAAATAGATTTGGTGATTAAGGGATACTTATGTCTTAAACCATTGTGTTGTCTATTATCTTTCCCCCACTTCAAGATTCATGATCATCTGTAGTTTTATCAGTCCAAGTACACAAATTTTCAATTCAATTCTATGGAGAGCATTGTATAGAATCAGTATATATATTCACACAGGGTGATGACCTACCTTTGGCATGTTGATGAGGCCAGTGGAGGCATCAGATGCCAGTTGAGTCAATGAGTCATCCTCTGTTAATTTTGGATGACAATTCTTCAATTGGTCTGATGCCTTTGAATGGAAGACGTTGTTAACTTTAAAGCTGCCAATTTTGGTTTTTTTCACTATGGGAATCAGAAGTCAAGCAAATCAGAATCAGAAGAGTGAAGCAGATACACAGAGAGCAAGAAAAGTAGGAAGTAGGAACGAGAACTGGAAAGAACATACTTTCATTTATTTTTTTGTTTCTGGTTCTTATTCTGAACATTAGATCTTAAGAGATGGCCTTACGCACAATACATTTTAATTAGCCTACTTTCGTTTAAAAGCAAATTGTTATAACTAATTACCTGCCAAAATTATCAATTGTAATCATATATCTGGTTGTGACTTCAAGATACACACATATTTATGGCACCATGGGCACATGATATGTACTTTTGTTGGAAAATTTACTCTTTGATAGGACCTCAGGTTTCTCTCTTTTAGTTTTCTTCCTCCCTACTTGACAATTACATTTTACAAATTCCTTCTTGTTCACCCTCTATTCTCCAGGTTTTCTCCTTCGCTTTCATTATTAGTAACAAATATAATTTTCCCTATTGATTTCTGCTGTGCCTATGACTCTATATTTTCTCTGCATATTGGTAACTACCAAATCTGTATTTCCAACTCTGATCTTTCTTCTGAGACTGAGATTCATTTAATCAGTTGCTTACTAAACCTATCAAATTACTGCATTATAAAAACCACAAACTTAAAATCACAATTGAATTTGCCACTTACCACCTTCTCTGAAGACTATCTCTCTCATATCTCTCTTCTACCCATAGTCCTTTTCCACTATCTTCCTTCTTCAGCTGCCTGTTTACTTTAGAGGAAAATGGTCAAGATCCCCCTTAATTTCAGTGAATCCCTTTCTGTAAAGCTCCACTCAACCTATACTCTTATTCATTAATATTGTTAATTCTGTCTCAGCAAGACAACTTGAATAATCATCTTTCCAACTCTACAGATTTTCACATATTTGTTCTGGAATAAGAACACTGTTGACTCAAAATCAGCTAACATTAATGTGATCTGCTCTTACTTTCAGTCAAATGTTTATTACATAGTACAATTTTAATTGAAATCTCCTGATTAGTAAACAAAGGCAGAAACAGCACCAATGGCACTCTGAACACAAATTCACGCAAAATACTCAATGAGTTATAATCTGAACTCTGTGAAAGAAGGGATTATATACACAATAACCAACATTGAGCATGACACCTGCTGTAGTTCAGGAGTTCAATAGATCTTGAGAAATCAATCAATCCAT
The DNA here is from genome assembly GCF_000164805.1 of Carlito syrichta. Taxonomy (NCBI): domain Eukaryota; kingdom Metazoa; phylum Chordata; class Mammalia; order Primates; family Tarsiidae; genus Carlito; species Carlito syrichta. The sequence goes on along the minus strand of NW_007247862.1, from coordinate 694,749 downwards.
AAATTAATTGACACTATATATTCTTGAAGGACTTGAGATATTCAAAAAACCAAATTTGATGTCAACTACATTATCGATCTTTTGTTTGTCTCAAATAAAAAACATTTTGAAACAAAGTGGGTGTAACACCAAATTATTTACAATTAGTATTCTGGTTGTTTTGTTTTGTTTACTTGGGTAGCAGAAGATGCACAGTGATAATATAATATTAAGCTTCTGGTATCGTGAAAACAAAAGTATAACTATGCAGAATACTACAAGAAACTATGGTCATCTGACTATATACAAGTATAAAATTTGAACACAGAGAAATAAAAAGCTAAGAGGAAATGAGGCCTAAAAACAGTGTTTCAGAGACGGTAGAGTTTTTTTGCTTACTTGTTTGCCTGTTGTTTGGTTTTAATTAGAGACTTTTGACAATCTCAGACTTCTACCTAAGAAAACTGAGTTAATAAACCTGTGGTGGAACACAAGAACGGATTTTTTAAAAATAGGTAATCTAAAAAGCAATTGGAGAATATTCTTTCTAAGGCTATTTTTCACGTCAAAATAAATTTAAAATTTCTTCTCATGCTATAAATATTTGCAGTCTTAAAATTTTGCAGTCAATTTTCATACAATATAACATTATCTTTAAATGTCACTATAGAATAAGTAGTTATTACTTTAATTATGGAAGTCATGATTTGGTTTTCTATTAATAATATACAAAATTTCTACAGTTTTGTCCACTCTTCTGCTACTGGCATATTTCCTCTGCAGAGCTATTGTGTGTTCTAAGTCCATTTGTCTAAGTCCATTTGTGCTGCTATAACAAAATAACTAAGAGCCTGGGTGATATGTATAGAACAAAAATTTTTTACTCACAGTTATGGAGACTGGAAAATCCAAGATCAAGGCAAAGATAGATTTGTCTAGTGAGGACTCAGTGTCTGTTCCCAAGATGACGTCTTGTTGCTGCATTCTCCAGAGGTAAGGAATGCTATGTTCTCACATGTGAAAGTAATAGAATGGGCAGGGAAAAAGAGCAAACTCCTTTCATTAAACCCTTTAATAAGGGCACATAATTTCACTCATGAAGGCAGAGCCATCACTCAATACTTCGTAAAGTCTATACCTCTTAATAGGTTGTCTTGGAGATCAAGTTTTAACAGGAATTTTGGAGAAAACAAAACTCTTGAAACCATTGCACACTTGCATGGCCACTCTGGTTCCTGCTCAGAAAATTTTGTGTGATTTTGCCCCCATTTAAGTGATCTAGACTTAGCATTTCATGTGATATAATTTTATGGCTTGCTGAGAACTCATGGAATTACTTTTCTGCTTCCTTAGTTTATTTACTTTCCAAAGGAAAAAGAGCCCTAAAAAAGTTTTTTTTAAAGTCATGACTAAAACATTCCAAAGTATCTCAATGATGAAAACATCACGTTTTTAATTAATAATATCTGTTTTTCAGCACTCCAAGTAAAATATCACAATATTTTCTTCAGAATAAATATTTAAAATAAATCTAGAGGCCGGGCACGGTGGCTCTCACCTATAATCCCAGCACTTTGGGAGGCCAAGGTGAGGGGATGGCCCAAGCCCATGGGTTTGAGACCACCCTGGGTAACTTGGCAAGACCTCATCTCTACAATAAATCAAAAAATTAGCTGGGCATGGTGGCGCACACCTATAGTTCCAGTTACTTGGAGGACTGAGGCAGAAGGATCTCCTGAGCCCAGCAGGTTGAGGCTGCGGTGGCTGTGTGAGTGTGCCACTGCACTCCAGTCTGCGTGACAGAGTGAGACTCCAACTCAAATAAACGAATAAATAAATACATAAAAATAAATCTAGAAAACTTTAAATACTTTTGGAGACATGTTAATGGAAATTATTCTAAGACTTTTTTTTAAAATTTGCAACCTTAGCATCTCAATGGCACTATTTATCTTTAAATTTATTACTTTTCCTAAAGAAGAGAAAATATTTCAGAAATCTATGAGTATGCTTGCGTCTCATGTTTCCATTTTGAGCTGATTATAATTAGTGTAAGCGGCCATAATCAGTCTGATATCTTGTCTTGTTATTGCTTATGCCTCTCTTTGGTAACATTTGCAGTCATGTTCATCATCTTGTGAAAATGCCCTATTTGATAAACATTCTTCCTGTATATCAGGTTTTTCTCAACTTACTATGGAAGTCCTTTGTATACATCATTCCTGGCTCCTAATTACATGAATCCTAACTTGTGAACCACTTCTCTTTTCCCAATGACAAATATTTATTTGGTATGACCTGTATTAAAATACCGTTATAGTGTCATCTTGTCTGATGTTCTATATAGTGACTTATAATTTTATGTTCCCTTGGCATTCGTTTTTAATATAAGTTGGACTTTCTCATACCAGAAGCAAGGCTTATTTATCCCTGACATAGTTTATAGTTCTTTGCCTCTTCTGCTGCCCAGTGTTACTACATAGCTGATCCAGATATCTGCCTTATACCACTGCCTACTGGTGACCACCATCTTATGGAACACCTAGATACAACCTACTTGACTAATCCTACTGAATCCCATACCTTGCATGGACTGCCCATGTATGCCACTGTGACCACCTCTCAGTCACAGTGCACTCTACTGGACCCGTGCCGGCCTGCTCTAAACTCACCAAATAGAATGCCCCTTGGAAAACATTGTTGGATAATTCCTAGACTCCAGTAAACGCTCTGGCCCACAGGCCCCTCCCTGTCTCTCTTTCTCTTGTTCATTATGGGCTGAGTGAGCATGCAAGTCCTGAACTGCTGTCTGCCAGGATATAGAAGTATCCTAAGAAAGGTAGACTGTAAACATCTACGATCCATCCATTGTACCTCATAAAGGCAGGGCAGGATCTTAAAACCACTCTCCTGAGAGAGCTCTCAAGACCAATTTAGAGAAAAATACGACGTTCTATCAAGGATGACTCAAAGCATGGGCTTTCATCGTTTCACAAAACAATCATAATACATATTAAACTTTAAAAATTCACATATTCATATTACTTATTATAATTCTTCAAAGTTAACATTTTTATGCACACCAATTTTAGACCAATGACATAACCTTCAAGACCCTGAAATACACGGTATGTTTCTCCAGTTTTACTCCAACCAAATAGCCCTTGATTGTAAATGGTTGAGACATGACTTACCAAGTGGTGTAACTGGCTAAAGAAGCACCCAAAGAATTCTGCTTATTCTTTTTAAACACCATTAGGGGTTTCTTAAAATAAAAAAAAAAACTTTATTGGCACACAATAATTGTATATATTTGTAGAGTACTTGTGATATTTTGATAATGAGTTGAATTATCAAGTCAGTGTTTAGGATACCCATCTTCAGCAACTTTTAGCATTTCATTGTGTTAGAAACATTTCAAATCTTCTCTTCTAGCTATTTTGAAATGCCCAATATATTATTAACTATTGTCACTCTATCATGCTCTCAAACACTAGAACTTATTTTTTTCTAACTGTGTGTTTTCTCCATTAATCTACCTCTTTTCATTACTCCCACTCTTCCTAGCCCCTTCCTTTTAGCTACTAATGGAGATCCCACTGTTCTCTATGTGTTGAGCAATACAACATTATTAAAATGGCTTGAAAGTATGTTGTTAAATGCAGAGTGATAGTGTTGACAAGGAAAGATTAATTAGAAAGCCCTCATAATTGCTCATGATCATTCCTCCCAATGTTGCTCTCTCAATGTAAGTTTCTCAGTCTCACTGACTATGTTTACTGTTCCAATCCTGTTTTTTTCAGTCAAGAAATCATCCCAAATCAAGTATAGGGAAAGTAAAAGGAAATTGTTTGGCTAATCCTTGGGGTTCTCAAAATTAAGGATTTTTTTTTTTTTTTTAGAAAGGAATGTATAGAAAGTGAACCGTGAATGGGAATTTGTACTAGATGTTGTTTTGTAAACAGAAACTATATTAATAACAATTTGTTTTCAGTTAAAATATGCTTTTATATTTTGCTGGAAAATTTGCCATGAATTTTAATGTTATTTTATTCTAAACTAGCAGTTTGCAAAACTTTTAAAGCTGTAACTGAATGATTAGTGTGTTTTTTTTATTTTTGAAATTCAATACAATCTAATCTATATCAAACATAAAAGTGGAAAAGTGCAAATTTTGCCAGGATTATTGTCGTATAAAAACTATTCCATTTTTTACAGTTTCTTATCTTCCTTTTCCTTATCCTTCCGCATTCATACTAATCTGCAAAATATTATTCACCATTAACTGATTGAAGAAAGTTTTTCTTCTCTGAAAAACTCTAGCTCATGGAATCCTTAAAGAAACAGATAGAAAAGACAAAACCTCTCACAAAGAATGAATTGTCAGTTTTTCTTATAAATTCAAAGTTGTAAGAAAAAATGGTTTCAGAAATCATGTAACAATTTTGTATCAGTGAAGAAACCGTTTAGTGAAAGTCACACACCATTCAACCCTCTCGAGACTTATTCTGCTTCTTGAAATGTATTCAAGGAGATCAAAACACATTATGACCCTTACCAGAACGTCTGCATCTTTTTTGGGGGATGGGGGGGTTTGGAGTCTCACTCTATTGCCCAGACTGGAGTGCTAGATTGCCATAGTCCCTTGGTTTGACATCATTTTGTCGAGTGACAATTTATTATCTCATTAATTTTACACTTATATTTGACTTAATCCTAAAGTTATCAGATACTGAGCAACCTGGGGATTATTATGTATGTCACCTTTAAACCATTCTTTAAAGTACTATGATTAAGCAGTAACACCCCAAATTAGGCACTGCCAAACTATTACTATAAAAAAAGCAAAAGAGCCAAATTGTGTTGCATTTGATACAGAAATTGCAGGAAGAATGTGTATAAGAAACACTAGGCAAGTTATACTAATAATCAACACCCATTGGGAGTAAACCAATTATTTCCCAATAGAAAATCTCTGAGGAGTTTTAAAGAATTAACACACAGGTAGCTGCTTTACACATAGAATACATTACCTTTTTTTTTTTTTTAGATCATGCCTTGTAATCTCATGAATATGGAACTGTAGAAAAGGTTTTTCTCACTTATGTGTTGGCCCGGACTCACTTAGACCCATCCATTTTCTGTTTTAGTCTAAGGGTGGAATATCCATACCACAACCTGAATCATCTCTAAAATGTTATGGCAAAGCAATTACTTGCAGAATTACTGATTTCCAAAGACAACAGAGCAAAAGATAGTGCTGCCTTGTTAAAACATAGAAAGCTGTTTGAGTTGTGTAACAGTGGAAATGTTAGTAAGAAGATAAAATATTTTTGAACAAAGTATGCTTGGCTTCTTCTCCCCACTGTACTAAACCTCTTTTGTAGAAGAACAAAGGTTTTTAACCTATCTTCTTATCACTTACCATTAACTGATGAAATTATCAAACTTTTTTAATTACTTAAGGGTAAGAATGACCATACCATTTTGTGCTTAATGTTCCTCCCTATATTTGTTTATTGTCTTTCCCTTGCTCTTGATTTTTTCCCTCTTTCCTATCTTAACATGAATTGGTATTAGAGACAAAAATATATGGGAACGAAAGGAACTTGAAAGCTTTTCTTCACATATTTTTAAATTACTTCAGCCTAAAGTTGTTTATTTTAAATGGAAAACTCCTCTTCTTTTTTTCTTAAGAGGCTAGATAAAAACAGGATCAAAATTTATATATGCCAGACTACATTTGAGTTTCATATTACCAATGGTAATGTAACAATAAAATTTGTAAATTGTTGTAGATTGTTTGTTTTTACCTATTTCTGTTTTCAGTTCACAACATCAATTGTTGGAACTTCTCAGTAAGTGTGTAAGTTATAAAGGTTTTACTATTTCCCAAGACTCCATATTGCAAGAGTTACATTTAAATATTCATTTCTTAAAATGCCAAAATGTGTTGCTGGAGGAAGTTATATAATCTCTTTTGCCGGAGATCTTTAAGAACAGGGTAGACACCTCTTTTCCTGGTTTACTTAAAATGTAGCTGTGCCTAGAAGCAAAGAAAGAGAGTAACTGACCTCTGGAGATTCTTTTAAGCTCTATAATTTATGAAATGCATATACAGAATTTGAGAGCAGTGTTTAGACATACCATATGGTAGATTTTCACATAGAAATTTATAAAATTTGCCTTATACAATACACTTAATATATCTATTTCAATGGATTGTAAACATAGTAGTTTCAATGTATTAACTTGATTTAATGGTCAGGCAATACTTATTGAATGGCATAATTGTGTGTGGTAAGCTAAAAAATGTACCCATTTTTTAAAAGGAGATCAAGATGTCTGCAAGGTTGGTTCCCTCTGAGGGCTGTCAGGAAGACTTTGTTCCATTATTCCATAAGCTGAGTGGAGGGCTGCAGGTATCTGGTCACAAGTTTTGATTATCATCTTTCAACTTTTTAAGGTTACAAGGATTTTCTGAATAATGGAAATTACTGGCTAACTAGATTTGGGCTTTTCTTAGAACATCATGTCTCTGTGTTTTGGGTAGTTATCTATTGTTTCTGTCATTTACTGCACTGATAATTCTACATTCCATCTCACAAGGTTATCAGGTCTGAAAAGCGTGGTTGGTCAGATGAATGTTGTATACCAAAAAAGATGTTTGAACACTTACCCTGTTCCTCAATTATCTAAACTATGCCTGCATTAGAAAATTTGCCTAACTACTTTTAAATTATGTGCTATGTTAATTGTGTCTGCCTCATAAGCCCTAGGATATATGTATAAATGTATCAAATGGAAATTACTAAGGATAATTGGCTCATATGATTACAAGGTGATCCCAGGATAGGCCGTCTGCAACTTGGGCAGTGAGAAAAGCTAGTAGGTGACTCAGTCCAAATCCCCAAATCTAACAACCAAGGAAGCCAACAGTACAGCCCTTAGCCTAAGGTCCAAGAAACCCTTGGGAGACCACTGGTGCAAGTCCCAGAGTCTAAAGGCCAGAGATTCTAGAGTCTTATGTTCAAGAAGAGGAGAAGAGAAAGCAAAGGCTCCTACCAGGGAAAGGAGAGAGCTGGAGGAGACTCAGCAACCTGCTCATCCCCCTTCTTCTACTGCTTTGTTCTAACCACACAGGCAGCTGATCGCATGGTGCCTGTGGATCATCCTTTCCCAGTCCACTAACACACGTCAGTCTCCTCTGGAAACACCCTCACAGATACATCCAGAAACAAGGCCTCACCAGCCATCTAGACATCCCTCAATCCAGTCAACTCGACTCCTAGTACTAACCATTACACGATTCAATCCTTAACAGGGTAAAGTAAAAAGAAATACATCACCTTTCTCTGCTTCTAGGGTAAATTATAAAGTCATTCTAATGAGAACATTAAGAAACTACCACCACAACAATATTGCATTGCGTCAGAGCAGTTTCTTGAGGAAATTTGCTTGGTTTCCCTACTCCCCCACTCTGTCTTTTCCCTACAGTCCTTAAGGAACCAGGGATTTAATTAGGTGATATATCCAGAGGAAAAGGGGGATAGGTAGGAAGACATTGTTCTGTGAAATATGTAACTGAGTAGCAATTTTATGTAAGAGGCTTGGAGAGAATGCTCAGCACAGGGAGGGAAAGAACTGGCACTATATTTCAGTAGACAGAACAAATAAATTAGAAGTGAGGGAACAGTGAATATAGTGTATGTAGGCTATCATGTCAAAAATCTTGCCTGTGAAAAGAATTGGTAATATGGAAAGAGTCACTGTGAAAGGCCAAGGTTTTTAATTTGGTTAGTTAGTTAGTATGTTTCTTTGAAATCGGCAGGAATTTGGTTAAGGTAAGGATCTAGTATAATAAAGGAGGTGGGGAAATACATTAAAAACTTGGGGAGTGGACACATGACAGAGTGACTCAGTGGGATGGAATTTACAGAGGGGGAACCACTAATTGTGGACAAAATGTTGTATCTTTTGCCCTACCTTATAGTTAGTTAGCGCTCTAAGGATTGCAAATGGCACAAAGTAAACAGATTTTTTAATAACAAAATTGTATGCATACCTATATATATTTTTATGTTTTGTACACCTTTTGAATCAGATACTATTTTTCTCATGTCTACAAAATGCAGAAGAATAAATGTGGGAATCTGATCATAGACGATAAATGAAGAGCTAAAAAATAGGATTGTCAAAACTCTAGATTTAATTGTGATGATGACTTACTGTTCTAAACATAGTACAAAATAATTGATAAGCAAAAGGACTGTGGTGTTTTCAGAACAAAGAAAGACCAAATTATCATTGTTATTGGAAATACATTTTGTGTTTCTGAAGTTCTATAGCCTAGGTGTTTTTAATTTTTAAATCACTTCTGAATATCTGCTGTGTCTATCATAAAGTATGCAAAACAGGGCTAACATTTTTTCATATTTATCAAGTTTTTATCATTACTTTTAGATTGCATTCTCATTTTTACAAAGTCCTTTATTTCCATAATATGTTGATATATGGATTCCAAAATGGAAAGTTAGTATGCCCATATGGTCTGATGGAAAGGTGACTCATACAGCCCCTGTAGTTTCTCTAGCTGCCCTGAGACCCCAGTCTGGCATTCAAACAGGATCTTCTGGATTTTCTTAAGAGTCAGCTCTACTCTTATTGATGACTGACAGAGCAGTACTGTTTATTAAACATGATGTTTTAAATTTCACTTTAGCTTTTAAATGCTTTCTTTAATAGTTGACCAAACAGAACCCAAAAGTGAAATTCAGAATATAAACTGATACTAGCATCTCTTGCTCTTCTAAATTGCCTCCGTAAGTGACAGCGATCTTGACATTCATTTGAAAATTACTATTATTGTAGGTAGTAATAACTAAGAGTTGGAAAATGTGAATTTTTTGCTATTAGAACTTCATCAGACAAGTATGAGATAATAATTCAATGCTGTTTTTTTGTTTGTTTTTTTGGGGGGGTCTGGCAGTCAGGTAGTTTTAATAGTCAAACATAATTATATAATTTATTTAAAATATATTGATTATGTTAATGGTTATCTTTCAGTTTGTTCTTTTTGTTAAGACAGCCAATATGCTCATTTTGTTAATAGTTTTTTTACTATTGTCTTTTATAATAATTAAACTTTAAATTGTTAATTAAAAAAAGTTTTATAGTTATATAAAACAGGAGTCCTACATATATTTATTAAGAAATTAATTAGTTGCCATTAATTTGTTGTTAGTGTGTCACTAGAGCTTCAAAATTTGAAAATGTTTGGGTCTCAGGCTCACTCCAAAAAAAAAAAAATGTTTGGGTTAATATGTGAAGAAACTTATATTTTAAAATAGTTTAATTTGTTTTTCAAAAGCATTTGAAAAAATGAGGGTAATCTTTTTAGAAAATCATAAAAGGATACAAATAAATAAGTCAAAAATAAATTTATCTGTCGCCAACCCCAATTGCATTGCACTTTACCTAGCCACCATTCTGGAAACAGACACTACTTTTCACTTTTCCTACAAATTCTAGACATGATATGATTGATTAAAAGTGTCATTTGGAATTACAGATTTTTAAGAACATGATTTTGCAGTTTTTGAAACTGATTATACTCTAAACATCATGAATACAACTGAAAAATATTAACTTAAAAGAAAAATGTAAATTTTAAAAATGTGTGATTCACTGAATACTTGACATGAACACATTTTATTTCTATATCCTCATGTATGTGTATTTGTATATATATTTATGTATCTGTGAATGTTCGCTGTGAAGATCAGCTTCCTTAGATGGCTCCCAATAACCCTAAAATTCTAGTATTCTAATATTCTACATAATCTATGCTCCTTAATGTAGACTGGACTTCAAGACTTAGTTCTCATTACTAGAATGTGACAAAAATAATGATCTATCACTCCAAAGATTAGGCAACAGAAAGAAAGACTTTGGCTTCTCTCTTACTCACTTTCTCTTGCTCTGACACTTGATCACTTGAACGGAAACCAACTTCCATACTGTGACCTGCTCTGTAGGAAGGCTCATGTGTCAAGGAAATGAGAAAGGATTTTGACCAACATCCTTTATGAATTCAACACTCCTGAGTAAATGAATCTTGCCAAGTCACATGGGTTGTGATCCTTTCCTGTTTCCGAGCCTTCCAAGCTTGTTGAGTCTGCAGATGAAACTGTAGCCTTGACCATGACCTTGATTGCAGTTTTATAAGAGACTCTGAACCAGATGTGACCTGATTATTGAGCAACAGAAACTATGAATTAATAGATTGTTTTAAGTCATACATTTTGAGACAATTTGTTATGTAGTAAAAGCTAACAAATGCATCCGTGTGTTTATCTATCTACATTAGCACATAAGACGATAAAAATACCATTTGTCTGGGTATTTACTATCAATCCTCCAGCTAACAAAGGCAGTGGTGAATTTTTTAGGTGTCATAAGAAAAACAAACAAACAAATAAACAAAAATCCTTCTGGTTATTTCTTTTCCTATTATTTATTGCACAGATTAGTTTAAATTTTAGACATGAGAAAATGTATGTTTTATAAATGTGTACCATGGAAACTACTGTAACAAGACCTGCAAGTACTTTGCATGACTCCTTCTTTGCTGGTTCAACAATAACATAAATGTTTATTAAACTTCTCTGACATTGTAGGTTGAGTAGGCAGCAATGTAGGCTATTAAACCTATCTTTATTTTTTTCCAGTGGTTTCCTTCTGCTTCCCATTATGAAATGATATTCTCACTTTTATTTTTATATTTTTCTTCTGATGGAGCAGCATGGTGTTTTCATTTTCAATCATATCATGTGTATTTATTTGTGTCTATGCTGACTTTGGAAAATTAATTCCTGGAGTTCATAGTTGTATGCTTCAAAGTAGACTTCTCAGAACAAAGTAAAAAAGAAAATGTGGCATCCATTTCCCATTTTACACAGTGATTCCATATTTTCAGGAAACTTGTTTTGGGGAATATTTATGAAGTAATAACATTTTGCTTTCATTTTACATGATATTAATAATGCTAATGATACAAATAATTTTTAAAAGATTAAGATAAAGCTTTAACACACATAATCTTCTCCTCATTGCAAATCTTGTGTTAGCCGACAGCAATCTTAACTGAAGATTTTCACAGGAAGAATATGATGCCCAGAGATGTTAATCAACTTGGATAAGGTTACAAAGCTAGTAAGAAATTACATTGAAGCTGGGCTCGATGGCTCAGCCTGTAATCCCGCGCCTCTGGGAGGCTGAGGTGAGTGGATTGCCTGAGCCCGCGGGTTCGAGACCCGCCTGGGCAGCGAGACCTCATCTCTACAATAAATCAAAAAATCAGCTGGAAGTGGTAGCGCATGCCTGTAATTCCAGCTACTTGGAAGGCTGAGGCGGAAGGATTGCTGGAGCCCAGCAGGTCGAGGCTGCGGTGGCCGGGAGCAGCCACTGCACTTCAGTCTGGGCGACAGAGTGAGACTCCAACTCAAAAAAAAAAAGAAATTACATTGAAAATGGAATTGAGCCGGGCTCGGTGGCTCAGCCTGTAATCCCGCGCCTTTGGGAGGCTGAGGTGAGTGGATTGCCTGAGCCCGCGGGTTCGAGACCCGCCTGGGTAGCGAGACCTCATCTCTCCAATAAATCAAAAAATCAGCCGGGCGTGGTAGCGCATGCCTGTAATTCCAGCTACTTGGAAGGCTGAGGTGGAAGGATCGCCGGAGCCCAGCAGGCGAGGTTGTGGTGGCTGGGAGCAGCCACTGCACTCCAGTCTGGGCGACAGAGTGAGACTCCAACTCAAAAAAAAAAAAAAAAAAAAAGAAAAAGAAAATGGAATTGATATACTTTGAATTATAAATCTTCTTTTTACTGTGAATAAGAATATTGAGCCTAAACAACTAACTAATAAATTATCGACAATTCATAATTACATAACTCTGCATTGCTTTTAAACCTTTTGATTTTTTATCAGTATAATAATGAATCAGACTAGATAATCTCTAATGATTCCAAAAACCTTAATGAGTAATGATTCTTCTCAGCTCACTTCTCAACTCACACTTGATGATGAGCCTTATAACACTGTATAGAAAGAACAGTCTAAAAAATATCTATTTGATGAAATAGATTCTATTGGAAGGTGACATAACACATCCCAAACTGAAGCTACAGAAGGTCTCCGACTTATTATTGTTTAACGATATTTTAAACTTTATGATGGTGTGAAACTGATACACATTCAGTAGAAACTATACTACAAATTTTAAGTTTTAATCTTTTTTCTGAGTTGGTGCCACACAGTACAATATACGTGATGATACTGGTGAGCCCATCTCCCTGACAGCCACATGATCATTGGGGTAAACAATTGATGCTCTACAATGGACTGTGATACTAGATGGTTTTTTTATTCCCATCTGTAGGCTAAAGTAAGTATTCTGAGCATGCGTAGGCTAGGCTATGATGTTTGGTAGGTTAAATGTATTAAATGCATTTTTAACTTGACCATATATTCAACTTATGATGGGCATATAGGGATGTAACCCAATTGTAAGTCAAGGAGCATATGTGGTATGTTCAATGACTTATATTTTATATTCTGGTAATTAATTAATTCAGTTCTTTTTTATTTTACTTAAAGGGATACTCTATAATTTATGAAAGAGATAATTATGTGTAATAGACTTTGAATTTCAGGAAACAAAATTATTGAAGAAATTCTAGAATAAAGTTATATAATGACAACAAAACTGAAAGCACTAAACGAGACTTGAGATTGACTTACTAGCTATCTTTCTGTGACTCATTTCCACATACTCCCTCTTCTTTATTTCTGTTTTCTCTTCCATATAAATCATGCTTTTTCAGCTGCAAAATATGACTCTATTAGTTCATTGATTTTTCTAATATTAAATTGTGTAGTCTTCATTCAAACATTCAAATATCTCTTATTTCTTGGAACATAGTAATATTTTTACTTTATTTTCTTTCTTGTGATTCCAATATATAAAGCTTTGAAGATTTGATTTGGTTGTTATTTCTGGCTTTCAACCATGCCAAGCAAAGGAAAATCTTTGCTTCATGGAGACAAGCTGAAAGGATCTAATAAGTTAATATGAACATATTAGAAAGCAAACACATTCTTTCAAAGGTTAGATATGCTCAAGTGTCTCTTATTTCTAAGGTCTAAAAATAACTCAAATTCCAAGGCCTCATTTCCCTTTGAAACTTAAAGCCACACCTTTAAATTAGGTAAATTGCCTTGGAGTTCACTCACTATATGTATGGATGTAAGTTAACATTTCAAGGCATGCTTTGAGCCCAGAACTCCAGGTTTTGAGCAAAATTTAGTCATAAAGCCCCAACTTTACAAAAACACAAAAATATTTTCTCTATACCCCATGATATTTTTATCAGTTTATTGAAGAACTTATGTTTTGAAGATTTGAAGAAGATAGTGTAAATGTGTTAAGCTTATTCTAATTAAACTAAAAATTAAAAAGAATGTACAACATGATATTTTCTGTATCACGTAAAATTATTTGCTTCGCCAAGAGTTTTTTTATATTATTATTTAAGGGTTACTCTTATGCAGTTTCTATGAGTATCACTATCAGTAATTATTAATCTCTTAAATTTAGACAATTCCTGTAGTTTGACACAAACACCAAGAAAAGCTCAATTAAATTGAAAAAAGTGTTTTTCTTGAAGCTTAACATGGGTGAAGTGGTTACCTGCACTAAACCTGTGTTTTGTATTTAAACAATTAGATATAAAAGGCTGCAATGAATAATAAGAGGGGAGAACCCCTAAAAACCCCAACTTTACAAAAGTTTGGAAGGCAGGCCTCTTGTAGTAGACTTCCCCCATAGGTAAGTGTTCTAGGAATCCATCAGCATCAGTGTATGTACCAGATAGCATTGTTGTGAAAGGCTGCATTTGGATTCAATGATTTTTTTCAATGTATTTACCCATTTCATGATAGGTGACTTGTCCGCACACCTGCCCACACCACACTGAGTGTTCAGTAGTTTTGACCAAAAATGCCATAACCTCCATGCCCCATCGACCCAATCTCACCCCAAGGTACCTTTTTTGTTTGTTTGTTTCCCCAGATTAAAAAAGTCCTTAAACATTTTGCCAATGTGGCAGAGGTGAAACAACATTGGAACAACAATGGCAGAAGCACTAAAAGGCATCAGAATCGATGAGTTTAAAAACGGTTTTGAGCCATGGGAAAAAAATGTCTCCACAGGTGTTTTGCATCAAACAGAGAGTACTTTGAAGGTGACTTAAGTTTAGGCATGTAAGAATAAGTATACATTTTTAATGATGAAATTCCAGTTTTTTGGAATATCCCTCATATATACATTATGGATCCTCTAAGTACATATTCAAAAAGGAACTATTTTTCTTAAACTTAAGTTATATAGTTGTAAAAAGAAAATAAATTGTTATACTTTATTATATCCCAAGCAAGAGGTTTAAAATTTCGAAAGATAGCAGAGAGATGTCTGATAGTACAACAGTTATATAGGCTCTATTCTGAGTCTAATCAAATATGATCATAGTATAAACTTTAAAAGACATGAATAAAATTCCAGTGTTTAAAAGCAGTGTAGATGATTGGAGAGAATACAAACTTCAGTGTCAAACAACTTAAGATTTAATTCTCATCTGCCACTATGTGCATGTGAGTTAGATTTTCTCTTTATAAAGGGTACACTGTCACTGTTAGAGATACCCTTTCAGTCTATTCAGGCTACTATAACAAAATATCTTAGACTGGGATATTTAAAACACAAGGAAATTTATTGCTTACAGTTCTGGAGCTGAGAAGTTCAAGGTCAAAGCATCAGCAGATATGATGACTGATGAGGGTCCCTCTCTGCTGCATAGCTAGAACTTCTTGCTGCAGCCTTACACAGTGGAAAGAGTGAACAAATTCTCTTGGACCTCTTTAATAAGACACTAATCCTGTTCACAAGGACTCTGGTTTCATGACCTAATTACCACTTGAGGACCCTACCATTTAACAATAGTGTCTTGGAGATTTTATTTCAGTATATGTGTTTTGAGGGGACATCAACATTATGACCATATGAGATCCTTTAATGTATGTCACTAGCATAATACATGATTTATAGTGAACTTACAATCAGTGTCAGATTGTGATGACTATAGATTTACTATCTGAAACAGTGTTTGAGATCATTTGAGAACAGAGATGTATCCTGTTTTTTAGTTTGTATTTGGATTAACTGTACTAGTCAATGGTTATTTTTTCTAGTACTTAACCAGAATTGAGTCTTTTCTATGGAACCAGAGATTTATATTTATGCAATAAAAATGATCATACTAATCATAGTTGATATCTTAATAAAAATGATCATACTAATAAATATTTAATATCGTAAATATTAAAAGGCACAAGTAGACAATAGAATAAATATTGTATATATTCAATAGTGTATATATATATATATATATATTCAATAGTGTATATATATCTACTTTAGTAGTTGGTAAGCTGAAAACATGCAAAACTAATTTTAATTGCTTTACTGTCTTAAGGGTCACTATTTGCTTAAAGTTAACTTAGGCCAAATTTGTATAAATTATTTGTGAAACGGATGGGAAAAGTCAGTGATGGATAACTAGATTTAGGAAAGGTCTAATCCAGCAGATATTAATTCAATACCTGTGAGTCATTTACTTAGGATATCTGGATTTATCCATTACTGCTAAGCAAATGAAGCTTGAATTCAGATACTTTAAAATTTTTTTTATTTAGTTTCATTTTTAAAGATGCTCAATTTGCTAAACATGTCATTTAGATTATTTCACTACAATCTCAAAATAGTCAATTTTGTCATTCCCCCATGTTCATTCTCACACTGTTTTAATATGCACACATATCTGAAAGAGTTGTTACTACAGTAAAGATAACATTTTCTTGTAAAATAGTTTTATGATGATACTCTTTGTGAATGTTATTCTCTAATATTATTTTGCACAGTAAGTAGATCTTATGTACATGGTCCTAGTGCCACATAGACTTAATAAATTATATCTTGATACCACTGAAGCATTCCATTCCCTTATCCCTTGTTTTATGATGATCTCTTTTCAATGCCATTCACATAATACTTTCATAAGAATATACTTATATCTCATTACTTATTTCATAAAATAATGTTTCTTTGTATTGACATTCACAGGACATTTTTATTAATCCTACTACCTGACTTATTTAATTTCCATTCATCTGAGACTAAAAGCATAAGGGCTAAATATATCATTAGGATATTTCAGGTTCATTCTGCAGTTTAAATGACACAAGGCAGTTATTAGGTCTTTTGATAGATGCCATGCTATGGACTCCAGTTCTGTTTAATTTCCATATCTGCTCTCACTTATTTATAGTGGAACTGAAATATCTTTGAAAAGAAGTGCATGCAAACACTACGTCATATGATCTAAGTGTTTCCCACCTAGTAACACAGGTGTCTGATTCAATCTAACAAGAAAAAGGTGATATGGCTTCACATTTGAAATAAATCATGCTTTATTCTTTTTGTTAAAATTGGAAATAAATGAAAACATTGATTTAAATAGACAAACAAGTATCCTCAGAGAACATAAGCAGATTAAACTCTTTGACATCAATATGAAACGAGTTTATTATGATTTAAAAATATATAATAAAATACAAGTGCTTTAGAAATATAATATCTCAGTGTTACTTTCTTAATGCTAACAAATAAGATAATGAGTTGATATAACAAACAATTCTTATTTTCTGAATAGAGTACCTATTTTTCTGGGAATCATTTCTTCTGTATTTTTTAGTCAATTTTCTCTAGCCAAAAATAGTCACAATTGCATTTATAATTTAATAATGTGCTTACTGCTTGCAACAAAGAGAGACACCACACACCATGGTGAACTATGGGCATCTGATTGCATCAGAAAAGGGGTAAGTTTATAATTGGGCATCTTAATAAATATTATCTAGAAGGAAGGAAAACTAGATAAAAGCTAAAGCTGAAATTGATACGAAAGCAACAGTTACTCATACAGACCAGAATAGATGAATGCTTAGCAATTTGTGGTATGTTTTACCTATGCTTAGCCAAGTTTATGGAGTGATTTCATTCTCTGTTTCACTTATTCATGGTCTCAGAGTGGCTTTTTTTTTGATTGATTATTTTTGAGATTATGTTTAGTAGGATAAAACCAAGACATTCCTGTGTGCAGTCCAGTGCCTAAGAATCTGAGGTTTAGCTGTGTCAGGATAGTTTCTCCACCACCAGAGGCTACTTTTTCACTTTAAAACTTCCATCTATGTGAAAGCAGATTGTAAGGCTTGCTCCGGGGCCCCAGGAAAGCCTCTTCATTAGCATGAAGATCATTTCTCACATAAAGTCTTTTTACATTCTGTTGGGCATAAGTTAAAATAAAAGGGGGAAAAAAAGTGAGGATGGTTAATGGGGTGCAAAATTACAATGAGAATGAATAAGATATAGTATTTGATAGCACAACAGGATGACTTTAGTCAATAATAATATATATATATATATATATACACACACACACACACGCACACACACATATATATATATATATATATATTTTGAGTCAGGGTCTCACTCTGTTGCATAGACTGGAGCGCAGTGGCACCATCACAGCTCACTGCAACCTCCATCTCCTGGGATAAAGTGACCCTTCTACCTCAGCCTCCCCAGTAACTGAGACGGCAGGCATGTACCACCATGCCAGGCTATTTTTTTTTTTTAATTTTTGTAGAGACAAGGTCTCACTATATTGCATAGGTTGATCTCAAACTCCTGGACTCAAGCAATCCTTCTGCCTCAGCCTCCCAAAGTGCTTGGATTATAGGTGTCTATATTAAAATAACTAAGAGTAGCCAAATCTGAAGTAGAAGTAGGAAAAAAACTGAGAAAAGCTTTAAGCACTTTTGAGGAAAGCTCCAATCTAACATTCCATTCCCAGACAACTACTCCAAGTGTTCAGGTTGAATAAGAGCACTGCCTGGTACACAGAGTATCAAAAACCCACATTTTGTTCATCTTTTCTTCCTTTCTTAGGGAGCTAGCACAGAATGTGCTTCAGTAAAATAAGCAAACCAAGATAGAAGAGCCAGGTAACAGAGGAGTCACTAGAGGTAAGTTAAAGAATGTCCCAAGAGAATGCAGAACGAATGGTCAAAGCTAGCATATCTGAAACAGAAGGGCAGCGCAACCAGCCCATGCTGAAGTTTGGAGGTCTGGGGTTCTGACTCTTAGTGGTAGACTGCCTGTATGGAGACTGATTGTCAATCAAAAAGAGCTGGGGTAGTAGGCTGCCTGTATGGGGTGACTAACTTTTCACCAAGGAGAGTTGAGGTAGTCAGCTGCCTGTGTGGAGAGACAGATTGTCAGTCAAGGAGCACTGAGGTAGTGACTGCCTGGAGAGACTGGCAATCAAAGAGAGTTGGGGTACTAGGCTGCCTCTGTGGAGACTGATTGTCAATTAAGGAGAGTTGAAGTGGTAGGCTGCCTATGTGGAGAGAATGATTATCAATGTAAGAGAGTTGGGATGGTAGGCTGCCAATGTGGAGAGATCTATTGTCAGTCAAGGAGAGTTGGGGTGATAGGCTGCCTGTGTGAAGAGAGCTGAAGATGGTATTCCTGAAGAAAACAGGAGTCTCAGAGAGGTTGTATCACATGAAAAGAGAGCTAGGGCAATTTTATCAAGGAGGGTGAGCAAGATAGAGGAAGCTTGACAACCTTCCATTGCAGTAGCTTGCAAATACAAATAATCCACCCATGAGAAACTGACACCACAGGTTTCGACCACAGATGACAGCAAGGTGTTGATTCACACAGATGACATTATGTGTCTTCATGATGATTAATTACAATAAAACTCTTTTACACCATTCAGGCTCTAGTCTCTATAAACCATGGAAGAAAGAGAAATGTATCTCTAAAATGCAGACCGTAGCCGGGCTCGGTGGCTCAGCCTGTAATCCCGCGCCTTTGGGAGGCTGAGGTGAGGGGATTGCCTGAACCCGCGGGTTCGAGACCCGCCTGGGCAGCGAGACCTCATCTCTACCATAAATCAAAAAATCAGCCGGGCATGGTAGCGCGTGCCTGTAATTCTGGCTACTCGGAAGGCTGAGGCGGAAGGATCGCCAGAGCCCAGCAGGTCGAAGCTGCGGTGGCCGGGAGCGGCCACTGCACTCCAGTCTGGGCGACAGAGTGAGACTCCAACTCAAAAAAAAAAATAAATAAATAAATAAACAAAATAAAATAAAATGCAGACCGTGACAAAGGATGGTAATCAGAATAGGATGTTGAATCAGTGGTTTATGAATATAGACTCTAACTATATAAAGCAAAGAAATTATGTTATAAATACAGAACAGTCAAATATACTGGTGAGCTGAGATTCAATAATGGAGCAATATTTCTCTTCAAGCAGGAGGAGAGCTAACCAGAAACAAGGATGAAAGTAACTCTTCCTTTGTAACAAAAGGAAAGAAGGAGGAATATTAATGCATATAATTAACACTATATTTGTGCTACTGAAGTATATTTTTACAACTTTTATTCCATCATAAACTTCTATAGAAAGTAATTGCTACAAGAGCAATGTGCTTGCGAATTTATTTTTTAAAAACTCTTTACAGTTATTTATTTTTTATTTTTATTTTTATTTTTTTGTATGTGGAGTACAAGTTAGAGTGGGTACATAGGTGGTTTATAGACAGGTGAAATTTGGGCCTCCCATTGGATCTCACTTCACCTGGATTAGGATCAGGCATGCTTATTGATGTTACGTGCCCCCCTCCCCTGGCAGTGTCCTACTACTGCCAATCCCTTTCTTGTAGTATGATAAATGTTCAGGGTCCACTTATGAATGAGAATATGTGATACTCAGTTCATTGTTTCTATGATAGACCACTGAGTATTATAAACCTTAAATCCATCCTAGTTACTGTGAAGTCCATAATTCTATTCTTCTTTATGGTTGCATAATATTCCATTTTGAAGATGGACCACAGCTTTTTTATCCAGTTCACTTTTGATGGGCGGCAGGATTGGTTCCATATTTTTGCTATTGTGAATAGTGCTGCAATAAACATGCATGTGCGGGTATCTCGTTTTTATACAATGATTTAAATCCCTCCAAGTATATTCCCAGAAGGGGGATTGCTGCACTGTATGGAGGTTCAATTTCTAGAAACAAAAACAGACTGGGGTGGTAGCTCATGCCTGTAATGCTGGCAGTTTGGAAGGTTGAGGTAGAAGGATTGCTTGAGCCCAAGACTGGCCTGGGTTACATAGTGAGACCTCATCTCTACCAAAACATTTTTTTAAAAATGAAATTAGCAGGACATGGTGGTGTGTACCTGTTGCCACAGCTACTTAAGCGGTTGAAGTGGAAGGATAACCTGAGTCCACAGGTCAAGACTGTGCTGAGTAGTGATCATGCCACTGTACTCCAGCCTGGACAACAAAGTGAGACCTTGATTTTTTTAAAATGGCAATCCTGAACCTTGCATGCTTCCATGCCCCTGGGTTCCACCACCACTATGGTCCAGGCTGACATACACTGATGGACTTGCTGTCATGGGCCAGAACTTAATTTTAAGCATGAATGACAACAGCTTTGTGGTGAGTGCTTTTAACAGGACAATCTCTAAAGTTGATGACTTCTTGGCCGTTGAGGCAAAGGAAACCAAAGTGGTTGGTGTTCAGTCTTTGAAGGAGATGGTCTCCAAGCTGAAGAAACCTCAGCTGATTATCCTCCTTGTGAAAGGCAGTCGAGCTGTTGATGATTTCATTGAAAAACGGGTACCATTGTTGGATACTGGTGACTTCATCATTGAAGGAGAAAATTCTGAATATAAGGCTCTGTCATCTCTGTACTGTAGTATGGCATTCCTATCACTCTCATTGGAGAAGCTGTCATTGCTTGGCATTTATCTTCTCTGAAGGATGAGAGGATTTAAGGTAACAAAATGCTGAAGGGTCCCCAAAAGTATCAGTTTGACGGTGACAAGAAGTCATTCCTGAAAGATATTCAGATGGCCCTGTATGGCTCCAAGATCACCTTTTATGCCCAAAGCTTTATGCTTCTAAAATAGGCAGCCATTGGGTATTCCAATATAGTTATTTGTTTACTGGCTAAAAATCCTCTCACAGACAGTGCTGGGTGAGCTGGGTGGCATTGCCCTAAGGTGGAGAGTGCAGTGAATTGTCTGGAACATATTCCTAGGAAAGATAAAAGATGTATTTGATCAAAACTCAGAATTTCAGAACCTGATATAAATGACTTCTTTAAGTTGGCTGTTGAAAACTGCCAGGACTCCTGGTTGGGGGGCAGTGTTTCACCACTACGGTCTCCTTCTACAGTGGCTACAGATATGAGATGTTTCCAGCCAACCTCATCTAGGTTTAGTGGGATTGCTTTGGGGCTCACACCTATGAACTCTTAGCCAAGCTGGGACTGTTTGTTACCATCTAGATAGGCCACAGTGGCAGCGTGTCATCCTCCTCATACAACACCTGATCAGGTTGTTTCTGCTATCCTCCAAGATTCTGTAGGCAGGATATTCCATAGGGTACATAGGGTACACACACTGTTGCCATGGTTCTTTGCCATATTTTCTGCTTAGCACTTTTAAAATAAAATACTGTAAGAAATTCCTGGAAAAAAAAACAGACAGACTAAATTTCCTCTTCAAGAATTAAAGTCAATTTAAAAAATTACCATATGAAAGGTTGATTGAATCAATGAGCATTTATGAAAAAGCCTTTTGAGATATTTGAAAATTAGGTAAGAAAACTCATCCCAGAAAAAGTACCACATACTTCATTGTTGAATACCACTACAGTCACCTTCAAAGTACTCCACTTGGGAAGCTATGCACCAATGCCATCATCATGTCCGCCCATCAAAACAATTTTGGAATCCTTTTTCTGGAATGGCCATCAGAGTTATCATCATATTACCCTTGATTTCCGGAATGTCATTAAAATGTCTTCCTTTCAATATTTCCCGTATCTTCAGATAAAGAAACAAGTCATGGGGGGGCCAGGTCAGGTGAGTAGAGTGAGTATTCCAATATAGTTATTTGTTTACTCCCTAAAAATTCTCTCACAGACAGTGCTGGGTGAGCTGGTGCATTGTCATGATGCAAGAGTTCCTTTGGGACCATTTTTGCACACAAGTTTCTCATGCTAAGATCTTCAGATAAGATTTTCCTGCTTCTCTATTGATATTTTATTCTGTCCTCTATGCTTCTCACAATCAGCTAATGAGTCTGATGTACAATTTGATGAATTTTTGCAATGTTTTCATCAGTTATGCTCATTACTGGCTGTCCTGACCTCTCTTCATCAGGGATGCTTTCTCTTCCTTCAGAAAAATGTTTGATCCATTTGTACGCTGCTGTTTTCTTCATGGCATTATCCTTATAGCCTTGGACTAACATGCACTTGATTTTATTTCCACTCTTTCCAGGTTTAACAAGGAATTTAATGTTTGCTCATTGCTCTGATTCAATCTCTGACATTCTCACAATGACACACAAAGCCATGCAACAACAATAATGAACGGCACTCAGCAAGACATTGCCACATGTTGACATGAACACAGCTGTGAGACACTGACATACCGAGGTTAAGAAACCTTACTGAGCTGTTGTCCAGTACTGCCAACGTAAATGTATGTCTTGTTCATGAACTTAATTGTCACACCTCATATATGCCAGATAATCAAATATGTTAATTGAATAAGGGCAAACTGGTTGAATATTTTATTTGTATTTTTTCACATTCTAGTATCATTTTTTCTTGAATAACATTTAATTACCTGAAATGAGGAGATTATAAAGGCACCTCATGGAAGATATACTTTGAGAGTGAGATCAAGATTCTTTCTTTAGGAAAAAATATCAAACTGTATTAAAAGAGAATAGGAGTCAGCTGGGCTCGGTGACTCAGTCTATAATCCTGCGCCTTTGGGAGGCTGAGGTGAGTGGATTGCCTGAGCCCGCGGGTTTGAGACCTGCCTGGGCAAGTTGGCTAGACCTCATCTCTACAATAAATAAAAAAAAAATGAGCCGGGTGTGGTAGTGTGCTCCTGTAGTTCCAACTACTTGGAAGGCTGAGGCAGAAGGATCGCTGGAGCCCAGCAGGTCGAGGCTGCGGTGGCCGGGAACGGCCACTGCATTGCAGTCTGGGTAACAGAGAATCCAACTCAAAAAAAAAAAAAAAAAGAGCGAGAGATTAGTAGTCATTACTTTCTGTAATGATATCATGTTAATTTATGTAACCTGAAATTAATGAAACTATTTTACGTTCACATATATTGACATTTATATTTTGAAATAAGACAAGAATCTATTATGCTCTATTTTGTTGTTTTCTTTTTGCAGAAACCTGTCATCGTATAAGCAACTCTTTGTTAAGAGATGTCTGATGTGGTATATGATTATATTGCCACCCATCTCTTTTTGGCAATTACTCTCCCTATGAGTACATTTCATAAGGGAAGTCTTACTTATGAATCTTTGCAAAGAGTTAACAGCATATTATTAAAGGAAAATACACAGCCTGTACCTTGCCATTACAACATCTTACAAAAGATGTTTCACCTAAAGTATACATTACTTTCTTAAAACAAGAGTTTTTGAAACAATTCTATTTTAAACAGAGTGTCTATAAAAATTATGAATGTGTTTCAAAATATAGTGTTTTTATTTCAATTCCTTATTAGGCTCGGGTTCATACCTATAAAGAGCTAAATTTAGAAAATTGTTTTTCCTCCCACTAAAGTATTCAATTAAAAGAAAGCAAACGAATGTTTCAAAGAAGTATATTTTTAGAATACTATTTATATATACAACAAAGCTGCATTTCAAAGGTATGCTTAGAATAAAAACCAGATTGTATTTCCTGTTGAAAGGATTTAGAAGACTCACCCTTTCAAAGTGGAATTTTGAACTTTGTCTACAAAATAGTCATTTTCACAATATTTATTAGTGCTTTTGTATCACATGTGAGATGCTGTGATATGTACTATTAAAATACATGCATAAGGCATGATCACTTTTCTAGAACACACATAGTCTAGGAAATAAAATAGAGAAAATTACTAAATATTAATATACAGCCAAAAGTACAAGATGCTAGCAGAAATGTGTAAAAATAGCTATGAAGGATGTTGCGATTACTTTTTTAGTGTGAGAATTCTCTTACTGGCAGGCTGCTAAAGGTTGAATAGAATTTGGTAGTTTGGCGACTATTTTAGTGTTCTAGGGCTACTGTAACACATTGCCACAAACTAGATGACTTACAACAGGAGAAATTTATTTTTGTATGGTTCTGAGACCAGAAGTCCAAAGTTTAGGTGTTGACTGAGCCACAGTCCCTCTGAAAACTCTCAAGAGAATCATGCTTTGCCTCTTCTAACTTCTGGTACCTTTAGGTGTTTCTTAGCTTGTCGTTCCATAAGTCAAATATCTTCCTCTGTCTTTATATAGCCTTTTATTCTCTCTTTTATAAGGATACTTGTCATTGAATATGGAGCGTACCAAAGACGATCCCATCTCAAGATTCTTCATGTAATTACATCTTTAAATACCTCTTTTTCGAAATAAGTCACACTCACAGGATTAATGGACTGGGTCATGAGTACACATTTTGTTGGCTACCGTTCAACAGACTACAGTCAGAGATTGGTGTGAGTGTTTCTAAGGAGTGGGGAAGGAATAATGTGAACTGACTTACAGAAAAGGCAAAATAAATAGAATGCTTTAAAATAAACAATTGGTCAATTTAGAAAAGTAATATAATGAGTGACTATTTGGATGGTCAGCTGGAATGAGATCAGAAAAGACTTTAGTATGAGATGAAGAATTTTGGAAATCTCTGGTAGGTAATGAGGAAGTATGGAGATGTATTTAACAAAGAAATTACATGATTGAGTTTTTGTTTTTAAGAAAATTATGAGGTAAAAGGAAGGAAAAAGTAAAAGGAAGGAAGGAAAGTAAATGAAAGAAAATAATAAAGGAAGAGTAAATTTTCTTGCCGTTGTCATTTGACTCAATTATGAAAGCAATTTGTGGGAATAAGCCATAAAATAATATTAAAATAAAAACAGATAGAGGCTTAGAACAATATGCAAACGGATATTATAGCTATTGACTATTATTATTTGATGGTGCATATGTAGAATAAGTCCATCACAGAAAGTTAAGCTGGACAGCAGGACTGTAGGTCATTTCTACAACACCAGTGTCAATTTGAGGATGTAAGTTAGGAAACCCTCACCTAATCATTACCATAATTTTTTGACACCTATTTATTCTATAGTGAATCATGACACTTGCTATAATAAGCAGAAAAATGTCTGACTCCATCATGGAGTTCAACTAGGAACTGCTTTGAAAAAAAAGCAGTCTTTTTTTCAAAGGTCTTTTCTTCAAAGGTCTTAACAGCACAACCAACAGAACCGACAAAAGTGTGTTCCAAGGAGGAAGTTGACTATATTTAGAGATGGATTTTGCGTGAAAACTAATACGTGACAAATCCATTCACACATTGACCAGAACTAATGGAAATAAATTGAAACTAAAGGGACATTTTAAAATGTAATTAGTTTTTCGAGCAAATTTTCTTCGTTTTGTTTTGTTTTTTTTTTTCCTTAGAAACATTTAATAGGGACTTACGAACAGAAGTCATGTCTATGTTTCAGGCAGTGGCAGACAAGATGGTGGATCCCTTACTACCCATCAGTTCCCAGGGCATATATACCTTAAGGAAAAGGTGATTCTGAAGAGATCTATAGGACAATTGAAATACAATAACATCAAGGTTATTTAACAAAAGGGCTGGATTTATGATAAGTACCTGCTCTTACACAAGGAACAAATAAACTAGAAATCCTATAG
Source organism: Carlito syrichta (assembly GCF_000164805.1). NCBI lineage: Eukaryota > Metazoa > Chordata > Mammalia > Primates > Tarsiidae > Carlito > Carlito syrichta. The sequence goes on along the minus strand of NW_007247862.1, from coordinate 668,786 downwards.
GGTTTCCCAGAAGAAATTTTCAAGCAAATTTTCAAGCTTTGATTTGGTAAAACAAAACAAAGCATCAGAATTTGTAGAATTATTTGGATGCAAAAGATATCTATGTGTTCTATTACCATGTACAGTTAAATAAAGTTGTATTCAAATATTATATTTTATTTATAAAATTTGGGTAAATGACTGTGAAAACATTAAAATGTAAATTCAATAATGACACCAGAAGTTTCCATTTTGAGTATATGAGCATGTGGACTCCATAAATATCTACCTGTTTCCTCATCTAAGCTAACTTTGTCTAAGTCTTTTGACTAGTATCGACCATTATAGAAATGAAAATCCCTGTGGTCATTCAAGATGATGATTATAAACTGATGTTAAGCTCATTAAATCTAATAACTACAGAAAATTTAAGTAAAGCATTATTTAAAAGTCATTTTGGTGAGCAGCTTTTTATATCTACATGAAACTGTGAGATAATATATATCAAATTTGATAAAGTACTCTCTCTATATATATACTTCATAAGAATATCTGTCTCCAGATATAAGTCCCTGCACATATTTTAAAATTTATTTTCAAATGAAGAAAGAATGAATATGAATTAGAGGTTGATGCTATTTGATGAAGTTACTTTTAAATTCTTTCAAATATAAAATTTGGAGTTATGAAGGCAGAATTTTTGTTCAAAAATCCATGTTTCTTAGCTCTCTGTCTTGGTTTATTTTTAGAAGTTCCTAAAAGAACATGATGTAAGAGGTGAGGAAGACATAAAGAGAAATTATCCTTCCAGAAACGGAATGGAAGAAACTATTAGCAGGTGCTTTGGCACATGAGCAGACGGCCTCTGGAGGCCCAGCGTGAAGCAGCTTTTTCACACAAAGACTCACTTTCCTTTATTGAATTCTTCCTAGGGAGTTAACAAATTGTCACTCCATGGGTTTTCTCTTGTTCATGCTGCTTGCTATTTTCTTATCTATTTTTAGTTTATTTTCTTATGATAAAATGGAGAAGATTGAGGGTCCCTTTGCTCAGTAGTAGCTCTTTTCAGAGTGAAGCAAAAAACATCCTACTCTTCTAAATATCAAATACACTCCCACCATGATGTTGTTTATTATCAGATAAAAGTGTATAGATTATCTTCCTAGCACAACATGAAGGGCCACTACTCATCCCATTCTTATTCTATGACCATACAAAGTGCAACAGAAATGGCGAAGTGTCTACTAACATCCTCAAGGTTTTTTGCAAGCCATCAGCTTCATAACTCTATATCTTGAAAGCATAATTACCAGATGTTATTTAAAAACTTAGCCATCATTAAACTTTATGAGGAATTATAAAGTGGGAAAAATAACATGTTGAAATACATTATTACCATTCGTGTGGAATGTATGGGATATATTTGAGGTTTCTCAATGGAGAAATTTAATTATATTTCCTTCAATGTTTTAACTACTGCTGCTGGTAATGTCAGTGCACTGAAGAAAAATAAAAATAGTACTTTAGTTATTATTATTAAGGTGTTAAATTAGAAAAGATAGAATACATTTTTATATGTCAATCAAAATGCTGCTAGATCTTCTAAATTTTCTTTAGAAATAAACAGGAACAACATGTGATTCTTAAAAAAAAATTTAAATTCAAGAGCATACTTTAAGCACAATGGTCAATAAAAGCAAACTCAGTATTAGGATTTTCGCAAGAGCTTATACAAACTTAACTGATATGTCTAATCAAGTCCGATTAGTTATTAGTGCTTTGCTTTTAGAAACTCTGGTGCTTTCATCAAAATCATAATAAATAGAGAAAGAGAGAGTTTGATTTACAGAACTTATTTCAGACCGGATTTTTTATTTTTATTTTTTGTCCTTTCGGTGTTTTTTCATTTTGTTGTACTTACTCTTTATGAATATGTAAGAAGGAGTATGAGACTTTCAGGAAATGAATATCATTATTTTGGCTATTGTTTGTTGGTTTGTTTGTTTGTTTAAGCTGGGGTCTCACTCTGTTGCCCAGACTGAAGTGCAGTGACACTATCCTGGCTCACTGCAGCCTCAACCTCTGGCTCAAGCAATCCTTCTGCCTCAGTCTTTTGAGTAACTAGGACTAGACATGCATTGCCATGCTCAGCTAATTTTTTTTTTCTATTTTTCTTGTAGAGATGAGGTCTCACTATGTTACCCAGGCTAGTCTTGAACCATTGTGTTCAACTAATCCTCTCACTTCAGCCTCCCAAAGTGATAGGAATACAGGTGTGAAACATTAAACCCAACAATAATTGATTTTAAAATATTATTTTGATAAAATATGACCAATGGTTCATTTTAAATGACGTTTCCATGTGGTAATAGAGACTTCTGTGTAAAGTTTTATTTTAGAGGAGTTCCTGTAAGATGGTGATGGCATAGGTGGAATTGTGAGATTCTCTGAACATGAGTCCCCAAAAAGACTTATTTTTCTTCCACCCCACTGCCTACTGCCAGCCACACCGGTCCGAGGCCTGGGGACCCTTGGTCTCATGCAGGGCCGGACATTGCAGTCCCTGGCTGCTGCTGCTCCACTGTATGCAACCCCCACCTGTGCAGGAGTCCTGGGTTTTGGCTCCCTCCCTGGCTACATCGTCTCACCCAGCACCCAGCACCAAGCCACCAGTCACCCAGGGAGGCTCTGGGCACCCGCCCCTCAGAGATACCAGTTCCATTTCTGGCTGAAGTACCCTGTGAGAGTCCCAGGGCCACTCTCGCTGCTCACCACCTGCCCTTTGGAGCTTTGGAGCTCTGGAGTTCTGGGTTCACCCTGGCTGAGGCACCCAGCGTGCAACCCCATGCTTGTGTAAGGGAACAGCATATCTTAAGGAGATGCTGATCGGAGGTTCTCAGCTCCAGAGGAGGAACTCCTGACTTGCTCCTCCACCCCAGCCTGCTGGTAACAACCCGGATCCAGTGCCCAGCTGTGCAGCTGATCCTTGGCGCCTCGCAGGCCATCACAGCCTATCATAGTGGATCGTCCAGGGACCCAGATGAGTAGAGAGAAAGGATTCACAAAAAAGGAGCTGCCACAGCGGCCATTCTCCAGGCAGAGATTTGCATTGCCCTGCCCACCTATGAGCAGCCTCCACCTCAGTTCCTAAGGTAACATCACTAAACAGGAGACACCCCTGCCCCCTATGCTGAATCAGACACAGACAATTAAGCATTGCAGACCCCCCAGGCAGCAGGCTAAAAGAACAAACCCAAGTTGTGAGTAAATCTAGCTGCCTGCAATGAAAGCAAACGGGAGAGGCTGGAGATCAGAGCTGAAGAAACTTTAGATACTCAGGAAAGATTCCAGAGCTAGTCTGATTTCTTATTTTGACTTTTGATTTTACAATTTTGACTGTTTGTTTTGCTCATTTTTGTTTGCTTTTTGACTTACACTATCTGTTTGTGTAAGGGAAAAAGCATCAAAAGGCATGATTTTATTGGTCTGTCTTTGGGTAGCTACCAGTATTCTTTAGAGACTTTTGCTTGCATTTTTTTTTCACTTCTCTCCGGCCTTGTGTCTCTTTTTCACCAGTTAGTTGGTATGTATGTCTGTTTTCTTTCTCACTCTTCTCTCTTTCTAACTTCTCATTAACCCCCCCTTTCTCCATTATTTTCCTAGTTTGCACCTCCTTTTGTTCCAGGGAACAAATCTACATCCCGCTGCACAGACAAATTGTAAGGCAAAGGGAAATAGGTTCCAGTGTGCTCATGCACCTGTTGGTGGATGCTGGAATCAGCATATAGATTCGGAATCACATCTTCCCCCTCAATTAAACCTCAAAACTGCAAAAAGTACAGCCCACAGCCCACACTCCAACCTCAAAAGTGAATAAAGCCAGAGGACCCTCAGAAGGAAGAACAGGAGATTGCACAAGCAAAACAAAAGCAAGCCCACCGTCCCTGAAAGACAGAATTAAAGAAGGGGAGGGAAAGGTGGAGAGAAAAAAAAATCTACACAAATGAAGAACAACTAAAAGAAGAATATGGGTCTCTCCAAGACCCCTGGGAGGACAGACACTGAGAAAACTGACTTCGGAATGCAAACTATGAAGAGCTCCCAGAATGACCAGTCTCAAACTACAAACCTAGATATCAAGACATTAATGGAGAGATTTTAAAAGAATTGAGGAGAGACAAGAAGAAACTAGGAAGGAGCTGATAACTGAGATAACAGTAATAAAGAATACTGTGAATGAAATAAATAGCAAACTGAAGAGCATGAAAAGCAGAATTAGCCAAGCAGAAGAAAGAATCTCAGAGACTGAGAACCAAAATATAGACCTAACCCAAATTGCTAAAAACAGAAAACAAGCTAAAAAGAAAGAACAAAAATTCAAACACAAGACATTCAGAGAACCCCTGCAAGACAACAAATGAGAAGACCAACTCCCAGACACATAATAATTCACCTAAACAAAGTAGGTATAAAAGAAAAAATCATAAAGGCTGTAAGAGAAAAAGTCCAGATCACCTACCATGGAAGACCAATTAGAATAGCAGCAGATTTAACTACAGAACCCCTGCAGGCTAGGAGAGCTTGGACCCTTATCTTCAAAGTTCAAAAAGATAAACAATTTCAACCAAGAATAACCTACCCAGCCAAGTTAAACTTCATCAGCGAGGGAAAATTAAAATCTTTCCCAGATATCCAATCCCTAAGAACTTATGCTGTCACCAGACCACCTCTACATGAAACAAGAGAGTACTAAACACAGAATAAAAGGAAAAAAGAACAATGTTCTTCACAAGAGTACAGGAAAAAGAATAAAATACACATGAACCAACCCCAAAACTAAAAGAAAGACAAAAAACCAAATGGAAGAACAACAACTCTATAAGAACTCTATGATAGGGATGAACTCTCACATTTCAATAATTAGCCTGAATGTGAATGGACTAAATTCACCACTGAAAAGGCACAAAATGGCAAAATGAATAAAATATCAACAGGTAACAATATACTGCCTTCAAGAGACCCATTTCACTAGAAGAGACACACACAGATTCAAAGTAAGAGGATGGGAAACAAATTTTCAGGCAAATGGAACAAAAAAGAAAGGAGGAGTTGCAATTCTAATTTCAGATAAAATACCATTTAAGCTATCAAAAATTTAAAAAGATACAGAGGACCACTACATAATAATAAAAGGTTCACCCCATCAACAAGAAATATCTATCCTTAACATATATGCACCCAACATTGGAGTGCCAACTTTCATAAAGCAGCTTCTAGGAAAACTAAACAAAGATATTGACTCTAACACCATCATAACTGGGAACTTTAATACCCCACTCATAATCCTAGACAGATCATCAGGACAAAAAAATCAGCAATGAGATCAGGAACCTCACTGTGACTCTTGACCAAATGAACTTAATTGATACCTACAGAATACTTCATCGAAAGACCACAGAATACACATTCTCCTCATAACCGCATGGAACATACTCTAAGATCAACCACATACTTGGCCATAAATCAACCATAAGCAAATTTAAAAGGACCAAAATTTTACCATGCACCTTCGTGGAACACAGTGGAATAAAAATAAACATTAACACAAACAAGGTCCCCCTAAAACCCACAAAGACATGGACACTAAACAGCATGATGCTAAACAATTCTTGG